>NW_027366290.1:0-76070 GCF_046119375.1 Phyllobates terribilis | reverse complement strand
TATTGAAAAACATGTTTTTCATATACCAGAAATGTTTGAAGCTACTGACTGAATGAAAGGAGCTGGCATCTCACTCTCTTTGAATCTTCTTTATCATGCTAGGATTAACAGGAAAAAGCTAAAAATTTCAGAATTGCACCGTGCAATGTGGAGATATTACTGTTTGTGCATTTACAATATTCATTGATTTTTGCCATTGAAAAACGTCCAGAAATGTTTGAAGCTACTGACTGAATGAAAGGAGCTGGCATCTCACTCTCTTTGAATCTTCTTTATCATGCTAGGATTAGCAGGAAAAAGCAAAAAATTTCAGAATTGCACCGTGCAATGTGGAGATTTACTGTTTGTGCATTTACAATATTCATTGATTTTTGCCATTGAAAAACATGTTTTTCATATACCAGAAATGTTTGAAGCTACTGACTGAATGAAAGGAGCTGGCATCTCACTCTCTTTGAATCTTCTTTATCATGCTAGGATTAACAGGAAAAAGCTAAAAATTTCAGAATTGCACCGTGCAATGTGGAGATATTACTGTTTGTGCATTTACAATATTCATTGATTTTTGCCATTGAAAAACGTCCAGAAATGTTTGAAGCTACTGACTGAATGAAAGGAGCTGGCATCTCACTCTCTTTGAATCTTCTTTATCATGCTAGGATTAACAGGAAAAAGCTAAAAATTTCAGAATTGCACCGTGCAATGTGGAGATATTACTGTTTGTGCATTTACAATATTCATTGATTTTTGCCATTGAAAAACATGTTTTTCATATACCAGAAATGTTTGAAGCTACTGACTGAATGAAAGGAGCTGGCATCTCACTCTCTTTGAATCTTCTTTATCATGCTAGGATTAACAGGAAAAAGCAAAAAATTTCAGAATTGCACCGTGCAATGTGGAGATATTACTGTTTGTGCATTTACAATATTCATTGATTTTTGCCATTGAAAAACATGTTTTTCATATACCAGAAATGTTTGAAGCTACTGACTGAATGAAAGGAGCTGGCATCTCACTCTCTTTGAATCTTCTTTATCATGCTAGGATTAACAGGAAAAGCTAAAAATTTCAGAATTGCACCGTGCAATGTGGAGATATTACTGTTTGTGCATTTACAATATTCATTGATTTTTGCCATTGAAAAACGTCCAGAAATGTTTGAAGCTACTGACTGAATGAAAGGAGCTGGCATCTCACTCTCTTTGAATCTTCTTTATCATGCTAGGATTAACAGGAAAAGCTAAAAATTTCAGAATTGCACCGTGCAATGTGGAGATATTACTGTTTGTGCATTTACAATATTCATTGATTTTTGCCATTGAAAACATGTTTTTCATATACCAGAAATGTTTGAAGCTACTGACTGAATGAAAGGAGCTGGCATCTCACTCTCTTTGAATCTTCTTTATCATGCTAGGATTAGCAGGAAAAAGCAAAAAATTTCAGAATTGCACCTTGCAATTTGGAGATATTACTGTTTGTGCATTTACAATATTCATTGATTTTTGCCATTGAAAAACATGTTTTTCATATACCAGAAATGTTTGAAGCTACTGACTGAATGAAAAGGAGCTGGCATCTCACTCTCTTTGAATCTTCCTTTATCATGCTAGGATTAGCAGGAAAAAGCTAAAAATTTCAGAATTGCACCTTGCAATGTGGAGATATTACTGTTTGTGCATTTACAATATTCATTGATTTTTGCCATTGAAAAACATGTTTTTCATATACCAGAAATGTTTGAAGCTACTGACTGAATGAAAGGAGCTGGCATCTCACTCTCTTTGAATCTTCTTTATCATGCTAGGATTAACAGGAAAAAGCTAAAAATTTCAGAATTGCACCGTGCAATGTGGAGATATTACTGTTTGTGCATTTACAATATTCATTGATTTTTGCCATTGAAAAACATGTTTTTCATATACCAGAAATGTTTGAAGCTACTGACTGAATGAAAGGAGCTGGCATCTCACTCTCTTTGAATCTTCTTTATCATGCTAGGATTAGCAGGAAAAAGCAAAAAATTTCAGAATTGCACCTTGCAATGTGGAGATATTACTGTTTGTGCATTTACAATATTCATTGATTTTTGCCATTGAAAAACATGTTTTTCATATACCAGAAATGTTTGAAGCTACTGACTGAATGAAAGGAGCTGGCATCTCACTCTCTTTGAATCTTCTTTATCATGCTAGGATTAACAGGAAAAAGCTAAAAATTTCAGAATTGCACCGTGCAATGTGGAGATATTACTGTTTGTGCATTTACAATATTCATTGATTTTTGCCATTGAAAAACATGTTTTTCATATACCAGAAATGTTTGAAGCTACTGACTGAATGAAAGGAGCTGGCATCTCACTCTCTTTGAATCTTCTTTATCATGCTAGGATTAGCAGGAAAAAGCAAAAAATTTCAGAATTGCACCTTGCAATGTGGAGATATTACTGTTTGTGCATTTACAATATTCATTGATTTTTGCCATTGAAAAACATGTTTTTCATATACCAGAAATGTTTGAAGCTACTGACTGAATGAAAGGAGCTGGCATCTCACTCTCTTTGAATCTTCTTTATCATGCTAGGATTAACAGGAAAAAGCTAAAAATTTCAGAATTGCACCGTGCAATGTGGAGATATTACTGTTTGTGCATTTACAATATTCATTGATTTTTGCCATTGAAAAACATGTTTTTCATATACCAGAAATGTTTGAAGCTACTGACTGAATGAAAGGAGTTGGCATCTCACTCTCTTTGAATCTTCTTTATCATGCTAGGATTAACAGGAAAAAGCAAAAAATTTCAGAATTGCACCTTGCAATGTGGAGATATTACTGTTTGTGCATTTACAATATTCATTGATTTTTGCCATTGAAAAACATGTTTTTCATATACCAGAAATGTTTGAAGCTACTGACTGAATGAAAGGAGCTGGCATCTCACTCTCTTTGAATCTTCTTTATCATGCTAGGATTAACAGGAAAAAGCTAAAAATTTCAGAATTGCACCGTGCAATGTGGAGATATTACTGTTTGTGCATTTACAATATTCATTGATTTTTGCCATTGAAAAACATGTTTTTCATATACCAGAAATGTTTGAAGCTACTGACTGAATGAAAGGAGCTGGCATCTCACTCTCTTTGAATCTTCTTTATCATGCTAGGATTAGCAGGAAAAAGCAAAAAATTTCAGAATTGCACCTTGCAATGTGGAGATATTACTGTTTGTGCATTTACAATATTCATTGATTTTTGCCATTGAAAAACATGTTTTTCATATACCAGAAATGTTTGAAGCTACTGACTGAATGAAAGGAGCTGGCATCTCACTCTCTTTGAATCTTCTTTATCATGCTAGGATTAACAGGAAAAAGCTAAAAATTTCAGAATTGCACCGTGCAATGTGGAGATATTACTGTTTGTGCATTTACAATATTCATTGATTTTTGCCATTGAAAAACATGTTTTTCATATACCAGAAATGTTTGAAGCTACTGACTGAATGAAAGGAGCTGGCATCTCACTCTCTTTGAATCTTCTTTATCATGCTAGGATTAACAGGAAAAAGCTAAAAATTTCAGAATTGCACCTTGCAATGTGGAGATATTACTGTTTGTGCATTTACAATATTCATTGATTTTTGCCACTGAAAAACATGTTTTTCATATACCAGAAATGTTTGAAGCTACTGACTGAATGAAAGGAGCTGGCATCTCACTCTCTTTGAATCTTCTTTATCATGCTAGGATTAACAGGAAAAAGCTAAAAATTTCAGAATTGCACCTTGCAATGTGGAGATATTACTGTTTGTGCATTTACAATATTCATTGATTTTTGCCATTGAAAAACGTCCAGAAATGTTTGAAGCTACTGACTGAATGAAAGGAGCTGGCATCTCACTCTCTTTGAATCTTCTTTATCATGCTAGGATTAACAGGAAAAAGCTAAAAATTTCAGAATTGCACCGTGCAATGTGGAGATATTACTGTTTGTGCATTTACAATATTCATTGATTTTTGCCATTGAAAAACATGTTTTTCATATACCAGAAATGTTTGAAGCTACTGACTGAATGAAAGGAGCTGGCATCTCACTCTCTTTGAATCTTCTTTATCATGCTAGGATTAACAGGAAAAAGCTAAAAATTTCAGAATTGCACCTTGCAATGTGGAGATATTACTGTTTGTGCATTTACAATATTCATTGATTTTTGCCATTGAAAAACATGTTTTTCATATACCAGAAATGTTTGAAGCTACTGACTGAATGAAAGGAGCTGGCATCTCACTCTCTTTGAATCTTCTTTATCATGCTAGGATTAGCAGGAAAAAGCAAAAAATTTCAGAATTGCACCGTGCAATGTGGAGATATTACTGTTTGTGCATTTACAATATTCATTGATTTTTGCCATTGAAAAACATGTTTTTCATATACCAGAAATGTTTGAAGCTACTGACTGAATGAAAGGAGCTGGCATCTCACTCTCTTTGAATCTTCTTTATCATGCTAGGATTAACAGGAAAAAGCTAAAAATTTCAGAATTGCACCTTGCAATGTGGAGATATTACTGTTTGTGCATTTACAATATTCATTGATTTTTGCCATTGAAAAACATGTTTTTCATATACCAGAAATGTTTGAAGCTACTGACTGAATGAAAGGAGCTGGCATCTCACTCTCTTTGAATCTTCTTTATCATGCTAGGATTAACAGGAAAAAGCTAAAAATTTCAGAATTGCACCGTGCAATGTGGAGATATTACTGTTTGTGCATTTACAATATTCATTGATTTTTGCCATTGAAAAACGTCCAGAAATGTTTGAAGCTACTGACTGAATGAAAGGAGCTGGCATCTCACTCTCTTTGAATCTTCTTTATCATGCTAGGATTAGCAGGAAAAAGCAAAAAATTTCAGAATTGCACCGTGCAATGTGGAGATATTACTGTTTGTGCATTTACAATATTCATTGATTTTTGCCATTGAAAAACATGTTTTTCATATACCAGAAATGTTTGAAGCTACTGACTGAATGAAAGGAGCTGGCATCTCACTCTCTTTGAATCTTCTTTATCATGCTAGGATTAGCAGGAAAAAGCAAAAAATTTCAGAATTGCACCTTGCAATGTGGAGATATTACTGTTTGTGCATTTACAATATTCATTGATTTTTGCCATTGAAAAACGTCCAGAAATGTTTGAAGCTACTGACTGAATGAAAGGAGCTGGCATCTCACTCTCTTTGAATCTTCTTTATCATGCTAGGATTAACAGGAAAAAGCTAAAAATTTCAGAATTGCACCGTGCAATGTGGAGATATTACTGTTTGTGCATTTACAATATTCATTGATTTTTGCCATTGAAAAACGTCCAGAAATGTTTGAAGCTACTGACTGAATGAAAGGAGCTGGCATCTCACTCTCTTTGAATCTTCTTTATCATGCTAGGATTAACAGGAAAAAGCTAAAAATTTCAGAATTGCACCGTGCAATGTGGAGATATTACTGTTTGTGCATTTACAATATTCATTGATTTTTGCCATTGAAAAACATGTTTTTCATATACCAGAAATGTTTGAAGCTACTGACTGAATGAAAGGAGCTGGCATCTCACTCTCTTTGAATCTTCTTTATCATGCTAGGATTAGCAGGAAAAAGCAAAAAATTTCAGAATTGCACCTTGCAATGTGGAGATATTACTGTTTGTGCATTTACAATATTCATTGATTTTTGCCATTGAAAAACATGTTTTTCATATACCAGAAATGTTTGAAGCTACTGACTGAATGAAAGGAGCTGGCATCTCACTCTCTTTGAATCTTCTTTATCATGCTAGGATTAGCAGGAAAAAGCTAAAAATTTCAGAATTGCACCTTGCAATGTGGAGATATTACTGTTTGTGCATTTACAATATTCATTGATTTTTGCCATTGAAAAACATGTTTTTCATATACCAGAAATGTTTGAAGCTACTGACTGAATGAAAGGAGCTGGCATCTCACTCTCTTTGAATCTTCTTTATCATGCTAGGATTAACAGGAAAAAGCTAAAAATTTCAGAATTGCACCGTGCAATGTGGAGATATTACTGTTTGTGCATTTACAATATTCATTGATTTTTGCCATTGAAAAACATGTTTTTCATATACCAGAAATGTTTGAAGCTACTGACTGAATGAAAGGAGCTGGCATCTCACTCTCTTTGAATCTTCTTTATCATGCTAGGATTAGCAGGAAAAAGCAAAAAATTTCAGAATTGCACCTTGCAATGTGGAGATATTACTGTTTGTGCATTTACAATATTCATTGATTTTTGCCATTGAAAAACATGTTTTTCATATACCAGAAATGTTTGAAGCTACTGACTGAATGAAAGGAGCTGGCATCTCACTCTCTTTGAATCTTCTTTATCATGCTAGGATTAACAGGAAAAAGCTAAAAATTTCAGAATTGCACCGTGCAATGTGGAGATATTACTGTTTGTGCATATACAATATTCATTGATTTTTGCCATTGAAAAACATGTTTTTCATATACCAGAAATGTTTGAAGCTACTGACTGAATGAAAGGAGCTGGCATCTCACTCTCTTTGAATCTTCTTTATCATGCTAGGATTAGCAGGAAAAAGCAAAAAATTTCAGAATTGCACCTTGCAATGTGGAGATATTACTGTTTGTGCATTTACAATATTCATTGATTTTTGCCATTGAAAAACATGTTTTTCATATACCAGAAATGTTTGAAGCTACTGACTGAATGAAAGGAGCTGGCATCTCACTCTCTTTGAATCTTCTTTATCATGCTAGGATTAACAGGAAAAAGCTAAAAATTTCAGAATTGCACCGTGCAATGTGGAGATATTACTGTTTGTGCATTTACAATATTCATTGATTTTTGCCATTGAAAAACATGTTTTTCATATACCAGAAATGTTTGAAGCTACTGACTGAATGAAAGGAGCTGGCATCTCACTCTCTTTGAATCTTCTTTATCATGCTAGGATTAGCAGGAAAAAGCAAAAAATTTCAGAATTGCACCTTGCAATGTGGAGATATTACTGTTTGTGCATTTACAATATTCATTGATTTTTGCCATTGAAAAACATGTTTTTCATATACCAGAAATGTTTGAAGCTACTGACTGAATGAAAGGAGCTGGCATCTCACTCTCTTTGAATCTTCTTTATCATGCTAGGATTAACAGGAAAAAGCTAAAAATTTCAGAATTGCACCGTGCAATGTGGAGATATTACTGTTTGTGCATTTACAATATTCATTGATTTTTGCCATTGAAAAACATGTTTTTCATATACCAGAAATGTTTGAAGCTACTGACTGAATGAAAGGAGCTGGCATCTCACTCTCTTTGAATCTTCTTTATCATGCTAGGATTAACAGGAAAAAGCTAAAAATTTCAGAATTGCACCGTGCAATGTGGAGATATTACTGTTTGTGCATTTACAATATTCATTGATTTTTGCCATTGAAAAACATGTTTTTCATATACCAGAAATGTTTGAAGCTACTGACTGAATGAAAGGAGCTGGCATCTCACTCTCTTTGAATCTTCTTTATCATGCTAGGATTAACAGGAAAAAGCTAAAAATTTCAGAATTGCACCTTGCAATGTGGAGATATTACTGTTTGTGCATTTACAATATTCATTGATTTTTGCCATTGAAAAACGTCCAGAAATGTTTGAAGCTACTGACTGAATGAAAGGAGCTGGCATCTCACTCTCTTTGAATCTTCTTTATCATGCTAGGATTAGCAGGAAAAAGCAAAAAATTTCAGAATTGCACCGTGCAATGTGGAGATATTACTGTTTGTGCATTTACAATATTCATTGATTTTTGCCATTGAAAAACATGTTTTTCATATACCAGAAATGTTTGAAGCTACTGACTGAATGAAAGGAGCTGGCATCTCACTCTCTTTGAATCTTCTTTATCATGCTAGGATTAACAGGAAAAAGCTAAAAATTTCAGAATTGCACCTTGCAATGTGGAGATATTACTGTTTGTGCATTTACAATATTCATTGATTTTTGCCATTGAAAAACATGTTTTTCATATACCAGAAATGTTTGAAGCTACTGACTGAATGAAAGGAGCTGGCATCTCACTCTCTTTGAATCTTCTTTATCATGCTAGGATTAACAGGAAAAAGCAAAAAATTTCAGAATTGCACCGTGCAATGTGGAGATATTACTGTTTGTGCATTTACAATATTCATTGATTTTTGCCATTGAAAAACATGTTTTTCATATACCAGAAATGTTTGAAGCTACTGACTGAATGAAAGGAGCTGGCATCTCACTCTCTTTGAATCTTCTTTATCATGCTAGGATTAACAGGAAAAAGCTAAAAATTTCAGAATTGCACCGTGCAATGTGGAGATATTACTGTTTGTGCATTTACAATATTCATTGATTTTTGCCATTGAAAAACATGTTTTTCATATACCAGAAATGTTTGAAGCTACTGACTGAATGAAAGGAGCTGGCATCTCACTCTCTTTGAATCTTCTTTATCATGCTAGGATTAGCAGGAAAAAGCAAAAAATTTCAGAATTGCACCTTGCAATGTGGAGATATTACTGTTTGTGCATTTACAATATTCATTGATTTTTGCCATTGAAAAACATGTTTTTCATATACCAGAAATGTTTGAAGCTACTGACTGAATGAAAGGAGCTGGCATCTCACTCTCTTTGAATCTTCTTTATCATGCTAGGATTAGCAGGAAAAAGCAAAAAATTTCAGAATTGCACCGTGCAATGTGGAGATATTACTGTTTGTGCATTTACAATATTCATTGATTTTTGCCATTGAAAAACGTCCAGAAATGTTTGAAGCTACTGACTGAATGAAAGGAGCTGGCATCTCACTCTCTTTGAATCTTCTTTATCATGCTAGGATTAACAGGAAAAAGCTAAAAATTTCAGAATTGCACCTTGCAATGTGGAGATATTACTGTTTGTGCATTTACAATATTCATTGATTTTTGCCATTGAAAAACATGTTTTTCATATACCAGAAATGTTTGAAGCTACTGACTGAATGAAAGGAGCTGGCATCTCACTCTCTTTGAATCTTCTTTATCATGCTAGGATTAGCAGGAAAAAGCTAAAAATTTCAGAATTGCACCGTGCAATGTGGAGATATTACTGTTTGTGCATTTACAATATTCATTGATTTTTGCCATTGAAAAACATGTTTTTCATATACCAGAAATGTTTGAAGCTACTGACTGAATGAAAGGAGCTGGCATCTCACTCTCTTTGAATCTTCTTTATCATGCTAGGATTAACAGGAAAAAGCTAAAAATTTCAGAATTGCACCGTGCAATGTGGAGATATTACTGTTTGTGCATTTACAATATTCATTGATTTTTGCCATTGAAAAACGTTTTTCATATACCAGAAATGTTTGAAGCTACTGACTGAATGAAAGGAGCTGGCATCTCACTCTCTTTGAATCTTCTTTATCATGCTAGGATTAGCAGGAAAAAGCAAAAAATTTCAGAATTGCACCGTGCAATGTGGAGATATTACTGTTTGTGCATTTACAATATTCATTGATTTTTGCCATTGAAAAACATGTTTTTCATATACCAGAAATGTTTGAAGCTACTGACTGAATGAAAGGAGCTGGCATCTCACTCTCTTTGAATCTTCTTTATCATGCTAGGATTAACAGGAAAAAGCTAAAAATTTCAGAATTGCACCGTGCAATGTGGAGATATTACTGTTTGTGCATTTACAATATTCATTGATTTTTGCCATTGAAAAACGTCCAGAAATGTTTGAAGCTACTGACTGAATGAAAGGAGCTGGCATCTCACTCTCTTTGAATCTTCTTTATCATGCTAGGATTAGCAGGAAAAAGCAAAAAATTTCAGAATTGCACCTTGCAATGTGGAGATATTACTGTTTGTGCATTTACAATATTCATTGATTTTTGCCATTGAAAAACATGTTTTTCATATACCAGAAATGTTTGAAGCTACTGACTGAATGAAAGGAGCTGGCATCTCACTCTCTTTGAATCTTCTTTATCATGCTAGGATTAACAGGAAAAAGCTAAAAATTTCAGAATTGCACCGTGCAATGTGGAGATATTACTGTTTGTGCATTTACAATACTCATTGATTTTTGCCATTGAAAAAAATGTTTTTCATATACCAGAAATGTTTGAAGCTACTGACTGAATGAAAGGAGCTGGCATCTCACTCTCTTTGAATCTTCTTTATCATGCTAGGATTAACAGGAAAAAGCTAAAAATTTCAGAATTGCACCGTGCAATGTGGAGATATTACTGTTTGTGCATTTACAATATTCATTGATTTTTGCCATTGAAAAACGTCCAGAAATGTTTGAAGCTACTGACTGAATGAAAGGAGCTGGCATCTCACTCTCTTTGAATCTTCTTTATCATGCTAGGATTAGCAGGAAAAAGCAAAAAATTTCAGAATTGCACCGTGCAATGTGGAGATATTACTGTTTGTGCATTTACAATATTCATTGATTTTTGCCATTGAAAAACATGTTTTTCATATACCAGAAATGTTTGAAGCTACTGACTGAATGAAAGGAGCTGGCATCTCACTCTCTTTGAATCTTCTTTATCATGCTAGGATTAGCAGGAAAAAGCAAAAAATTTCAGAATTGCACCTTGCAATGTGGAGATATTACTGTTTGTGCATTTACAATATTCATTGATTTTTGCCATTGAAAAACATGTTTTTCATATACCAGAAATGTTTGAAGCTACTGACTGAATGAAAGGAGCTGGCATCTCACTCTCTTTGAATCTTCTTTATCATGCTAGGATTAACAGGAAAAAGCTAAAAATTTCAGAATTGCACCTTGCAATGTGGAGATATTACTGTTTGTGCATTTACAATATTCATTGATTTTTGCCTTTGAAAAACATGTTTTTCATATACCAGAAATGTTTGAAGCTACTGACTGAATGAAAGGAGCTGGCATCTCACTCTCTTTGAATCTTCTTTATCATGCTAGGATTAACAGGAAAAAGCAAAAAATTTCAGAATTGCACCTTGCAATGTGGAGATATTACTGTTTGTGCATTTACAATATTCATTGATTTTTGCCATTGAAAAACATGTTTTTCATATACCAGAAATGTTTGAAGCTACTGACTGAATGAAAGGAGCTGGCATCTCACTCTCTTTGAATCTTCTTTATCATGCTAGGATTAACAGGAAAAAGCTAAAAATTTCAGAATTGCACCGTGCAATGTGGAGATATTACTGTTTGTGCATTTACAATATTCATTGATTTTTGCCATTGAAAAACGTCCAGAAATGTTTGAAGCTACTGACTGAATGAAAGGAGCTGGCATCTCACTCTCTTTGAATCTTCTTTATCATGCTAGGATTAGCAGGAAAAAGCTAAAAATTTCAGAATTGCACCTTGCAATGTGGAGATATTACTGTTTGTGCATTTACAATATTCATTGATTTTTGCCATTGAAAAACATGTTTTTCATATACCAGAAATGTTTGAAGCTACTGACTGAATGAAAGGAGCTGGCATCTCACTCTCTTTGAATCTTCTTTATCATGCTAGGATTAGCAGGAAAAAGCAAAAAATTTCAGAATTGCACCTTGCAATGTGGAGATATTACTGTTTGTGCATTTACAATATTCATTGATTTTTGCCATTGAAAAACGTCCAGAAATGTTTGAAGCTACTGACTGAATGAAAGGAGCTGGCATCTCACTCTCTTTGAATCTTCTTTATCATGCTAGGATTAACAGGAAAAAGCTAAAAATTTCAGAATTGCACCTTGCAATGTGGAGATATTACTGTTTGTGCATTTACTATATTCATTGATTTTTGCCATTGAAAAACATGTTTTTCATATACCAGAAATGTTTGAAGCTACTGACTGAATGAAAGGAGCTGGCATCTCACTCTCTTTGAATCTTCTTTATCATGCTAGGATTAGCAGGAAAAAGCAAAAAATTTCAGAATTGCACCTTGCAATGTGGAGATATTACTGTTTGTGCATTTACAATATTCATTGATTTTTGCCATTGAAAAACATGTTTTTCATATACCAGAAATGTTTGAAGCTACTGACTGAATGAAAGGAGCTGGCATCTCACTCTCTTTGAATCTTCTTTATCATGCTAGGATTAACAGGAAAAAGCTAAAAATTTCAGAATTGCACCGTGCAATGTGGAGATATTACTGTTTGTGCATTTACAATATTCATTGATTTTTGCCATTGAAAAACGTCCAGAAATGTTTGAAGCTACTGACTGAATGAAAGGAGCTGGCATCTCACTCTCTTTGAATCTTCTTTATCATGCTAGGATTAACAGGAAAAAGCTAAAAATTTCAGAATTGCACCGTGCAATGTGGAGATATTACTGTTTGTGCATTTACAATATTCATTGATTTTTGCCATTGAAAAACATGTTTTTCATATACCAGAAATGTTTGAAGCTACTGACTGAATGAAAGGAGCTGGCATCTCACTCTCTTTGAATCTTCTTTATCATGCTAGGATTAACAGGAAAAAGCTAAAAATTTCAGAATTGCACCTTGCAATGTGGAGATATTACTGTTTGTGCATTTACAATATTCATTGATTTTTGCCATTGAAAAACATGTTTTTCATATACCAGAAATGTTTGAAGCTACTGACTGAATGAAAGGAGCTGGCATCTCACTCTCTTTGAATCTTCTTTATCATGCTAGGATTAGCAGGAAAAAGCAAAAAATTTCAGAATTGCACCGTGCAATGTGGAGATATTACTGTTTGTGCATTTACAATATTCATTGATTTTTGCCATTGAAAAACATGTTTTTCATATACCAGAAATGTTTGAAGCTATTGACTGAATGAAAGGAGCTGGCATCTCACTCTCTTTGAATCTTCTTTATCATGCTAGGATTAACAGGAAAAAGCTAAAAATTTCAGAATTGCACCGTGCAATGTGGAGATATTACTGTTTGTGCATTTACAATATTCATTGATTTTTGCCATTGAAAAACGTCCAGAAATGTTTGAAGCTACTGACTGAATGAAAGGAGCTGGCATCTCACTCTCTTTGAATCTTCTTTATCATGCTAGGATTAGCAGGAAAAAGCAAAAAATTTCAGAATTGCACCGTGCAATGTGGAGATATTACTGTTTGTGCATTTACAATATTCATTGATTTTTGCCATTGAAAAACATGTTTTTCATATACCAGAAATGTTTGAAGCTACTGACTGAATGAAAGGAGCTGGCATCTCACTCTCTTTGAATCTTCTTTATCATGCTAGGATTAGCAGGAAAAAGCAAAAAATTTCAGAATTGCACCTTGCAATGTGGAGATATTACTGTTTGTGCATTTACAATATTCATTGATTTTTGCCATTGAAAAACGTCCAGAAATGTTTGAAGCTACTGACTGAATGAAAGGAGCTGGCATCTCACTCTCTTTGAATCTTCTTTATCATGCTAGGATTAGCAGGAAAAAGCTAAAAATTTCAGAATTGCACCTTGCAATGTGGAGATATTACTGTTTGTGCATTTACAATATTCATTGATTTTTGCCATTGAAAAACATGTTTTTCATATACCAGAAATGTTTGAAGCTACTGACTGAATGAAAGGAGCTGGCATCTCACTCTCTTTGAATCTTCTTTATCATGCTAGGATTAGCAGGAAAAAGCAAAAAATTTCAGAATTGCACCTTGCAATGTGGAGATATTACTGTTTGTGCATTTACAATATTCATTGATTTTTGCCATTGAAAAACGTCCAGAAATGTTTGAAGCTACTGACTGAATGAAAGGAGCTGGCATCTCACTCTCTTTGAATCTTCTTTATCATGCTAGGATTAACAGGAAAAAGCTAAAAATTTCAGAATTGCACCTTGCAATGTGGAGATATTACTGTTTGTGCATTTACAATATTCATTGATTTTTGCCATTGAAAAACATGTTTTTCATATACCAGAAATGTTTGAAGCTACTGACTGAATGAAAGGAGCTGGCATCTCACTCTCTTTGAATCTTCTTTATCATGCTAGGATTAGCAGGAAAAAGCAAAAAATTTCAGAATTGCACCTTGCAATGTGGAGATATTACTGTTTGTGCATTTACAATATTCATTGATTTTTGCCATTGAAAAACATGTTTTTCATATACCAGAAATGTTTGAAGCTACTGACTGAATGAAAGGAGCTGGCATCTCACTCTCTTTGAATCTTCTTTATCATGCTAGGATTAACAGGAAAAAGCTAAAAATTTCAGAATTGCACCGTGCAATGTGGAGATATTACTGTTTGTGCATTTACAATATTCATTGATTTTTGCCATTGAAAAACGTCCAGAAATGTTTGAAGCTACTGACTGAATGAAAGGAGCTGGCATCTCACTCTCTTTGAATCTTCTTTATCATGCTAGGATTAACAGGAAAAAGCTAAAAATTTCAGAATTGCACCGTGCAATGTGGAGATATTACTGTTTGTGCATTTACAATATTCATTGATTTTTGCCATTGAAAAACATGTTTTTCATATACCAGAAATGTTTGAAGCTACTGACTGAATGAAAGGAGCTGGCATCTCACTCTCTTTGAATCTTCTTTATCATGCTAGGATTAACAGGAAAAAGCTAAAAATTTCAGAATTGCACCTTGCAATGTGGAGATATTACTGTTTGTGCATTTACAATATTCATTGATTTTTGCCATTGAAAAACATGTTTTTCATATACCAGAAATGTTTGAAGCTACTGACTGAATGAAAGGAGCTGGCATCTCACTCTCTTTGAATCTTCTTTATCATGCTAGGATTAGCAGGAAAAAGCAAAAAATTTCAGAATTGCACCGTGCAATGTGGAGATATTACTGTTTGTGCATTTACAATATTCATTGATTTTTGCCATTGAAAAACATGTTTTTCATATACCAGAAATGTTTGAAGCTACTGACTGAATGAAAGGAGCTGGCATCTCACTCTCTTTGAATCTTCTTTATCATGCTAGGATTAACAGGAAAAAGCTAAAAATTTCAGAATTGCACCGTGCAATGTGGAGATATTACTGTTTGTGCATTTACAATATTCATTGATTTTTGCCATTGAAAAACGTCCAGAAATGTTTGAAGCTACTGACTGAATGAAAGGAGCTGGCATCTCACTCTCTTTGAATCTTCTTTATCATGCTAGGATTAGCAGGAAAAAGCAAAAAATTTCAGAATTGCACCGTGCAATGTGGAGATATTACTGTTTGTGCATTTACAATATTCATTGATTTTTGCCATTGAAAAACATGTTTTTCATATACCAGAAATGTTTGAAGCTACTGACTGAATGAAAGGAGCTGGCATCTCACTCTCTTTGAATCTTCTTTATCATGCTAGGATTAGCAGGAAAAAGCAAAAAATTTCAGAATTGCACCTTGCAATGTGGAGATATTACTGTTTGTGCATTTACAATATTCATTGATTTTTGCCATTGAAAAACGTCCAGAAATGTTTGAAGCTACTGACTGAATGAAAGGAGCTGGCATCTCACTCTCTTTGAATCTTCTTTATCATGCTAGGATTAACAGGAAAAAGCTAAAAATTTCAGAATTGCACCGTGCAATGTGGAGATATTACTGTTTGTGCATTTACAATATTCATTGATTTTTGCCATTGAAAAACATGTTTTTCATATACCAGAAATGTTTGAAGCTACTGACTGAATGAAAGGAGCTGGCATCTCACTCTCTTTGAATCTTCTTTATCATGCTAGGATTAACAGGAAAAAGCAAAAAATTTCAGAATTGCACCTTGCAATGTGGAGATATTACTGTTTGTGCATTTACAATATTCATTGATTTTTGCCATTGAAAAACATGTTTTTCATATACCAGAAATGTTTGAAGCTACTGACTGAATGAAAGGAGCTGGCATCTCACTCTCTTTGAATCTTCTTTATCATGCTAGGATTAGCAGGAAAAAGCAAAAAATTTCAGAATTGCACCTTGCAATGTGGAGATATTACTGTTTGTGCATTTACAATATTCATTGATTTTTGCCATTGAAAAACATGTTTTTCATATACCAGAAATGTTTGAAGCTACTGACTGAATGAAAGGAGCTGGCATCTCACTCTCTTTGAATCTTCTTTATCATGCTAGGATTAGCAGGAAAAAGCAAAAAATTTCAGAATTGCACCTTGCAATGTGGAGATATTACTGTTTGTGCATTTACAATATTCATTGATTTTTGCCATTGAAAAACATGTTTTTCATATACCAGAAATGTTTGAAGCTACTGACTGAATGAAAGGAGCTGGCATCTCACTCTCTTTGAATCTTCTTTATCATGCTAGGATTAACAGGAAAAAGCTAAAAATTTCAGAATTGCACCTTGCAATGTGGAGATATTACTGTTTGTGCATTTACAATATTCATTGATTTTTGCCATTGAAAAACGTCCAGAAATGTTTGAAGCTACTGACTGAATGAAAGGAGCTGGCATCTCACTCTCTTTGAATCTTCTTTATCATGCTAGGATTAGCAGGAAAAAGCAAAAAATTTCAGAATTGCACCGTGCAATGTGGAGATATTACTGTTTGTGCATTTACAATATTCATTGATTTTTGCCATTGAAAAACATGTTTTTCATATACCAGAAATGTTTGAAGCTACTGACTGAATGAAAGGAGCTGGCATCTCACTCTCTTTGAATCTTCTTTATCATGCTAGGATTAACAGGAAAAAGCTAAAAATTTCAGAATTGCACCTTGCAATGTGGAGATATTACTGTTTGTGCATTTACAATATTCATTGATTTTTGCCATTGAAAAACATGTTTTTCATATACCAGAAATGTTTGAAGCTACTGACTGAATGAAAGGAGCTGGCATCTCACTCTCTTTGAATCTTCTTTATCATGCTAGGATTAACAGGAAAAAGCAAAAAATTTCAGAATTGCACCGTGCAATGTGGAGATATTACTGTTTGTGCATTTACAATATTCATTGATTTTTGCCATTGAAAAACATGTTTTTCATATACCAGAAATGTTTGAAGCTACTGACTGAATGAAAGGAGCTGGCATCTCACTCTCTTTGAATCTTCTTTATCATGCTAGGATTAACAGGAAAAAGCTAAAAATTTCAGAATTGCACCGTGCAATGTGGAGATATTACTGTTTGTGCATTTACAATATTCATTGATTTTTGCCATTGAAAAACATGTTTTTCATATACCAGAAATGTTTGAAGCTACTGACTGAATGAAAGGAGCTGGCATCTCACTCTCTTTGAATCTTCTTTATCATGCTAGGATTAGCAGGAAAAAGCAAAAAATTTCAGAATTGCACCTTGCAATGTGGAGATATTACTGTTTGTGCATTTACAATATTCATTGATTTTTGCCATTGAAAAACATGTTTTTCATATACCAGAAATGTTTGAAGCTACTGACTGAATGAAAGGAGCTGGCATCTCACTCTCTTTGAATCTTCTTTATCATGCTAGGATTAGCAGGAAAAAGCAAAAAATTTCAGAATTGCACCGTGCAATGTGGAGATATTACTGTTTGTGCATTTACAATATTCATTGATTTTTTCCATTGAAAAACGTCCAGAAATGTTTGAAGCTACTGACTGAATGAAAGGAGCTGGCATCTCACTCTCTTTGAATCTTCTTTATCATGCTAGGATTAACAGGAAAAAGCTAAAAATTTCAGAATTGCACCTTGCAATGTGGAGATATTACTGTTTGTGCATTTACAATATTCATTGATTTTTGCCATTGAAAAACATGTTTTTCATATACCAGAAATGTTTGAAGCTACTGACTGAATGAAAGGAGCTGGCATCTCACTCTCTTTGAATCTTCTTTATCATGCTAGGATTAGCAGGAAAAAGCTAAAAATTTCAGAATTGCACCTTGCAATGTGGAGATATTACTGTTTGTGCATTTACAATATTCATTGATTTTTGCCATTGAAAAACATGTTTTTCATATACCAGAAATGTTTGAAGCTACTGACTGAATGAAAGGAGCTGGCATCTCACTCTCTTTGAATCTTCTTTATCATGCTAGGATTAACAGGAAAAAGCTAAAAATTTCAGAATTGCACCGTGCAATGTGGAGATATTACTGTTTGTGCATTTACAATATTCATTGATTTTTGCCATTGAAAAACATGTTTTTCATATACCAGAAATGTTTGAAGCTACTGACTGAATGAAAGGAGCTGGCATCTCACTCTCTTTGAATCTTCTTTATCATGCTAGGATTAGCAGGAAAAAGCTAAAAATTTCAGAATTGCACCGTGCAATGTGGAGATATTACTGTTTGTGCATTTACAATATTCATTGATTTTTGCCATTGAAAAACATGTTTTTCATATACCAGAAATGTTTGAAGCTACTGACTGAATGAAAGGAGCTGGCATCTCACTCTCTTTGAATCTTCTTTATCATGCTAGGATTAACAGGAAAACGCTAAAAATTTCAGAATTGCACCGTGCAATGTGGAGATATTACTGTTTGTGCATTTACAATATTCATTGATTTTTGCCATTGAAAAACGTTTTTCATATACCAGAAATGTTTGAAGCTACTGACTGAATGAAAGGAGCTGGCATCTCACTCTCTTTGAATCTTCTTTATCATGCTAGGATTAGCAGGAAAAAGCAAAAAATTTCAGAATTGCACCGTGCAATGTGGAGATATTACTGTTTGTGCATTTACAATATTCATTGATTTTTGCCATTGAAAAACATGTTTTTCATATACCAGAAATGTTTGAAGCTACTGACTGAATGAAAGGAGCTGGCATCTCACTCTCTTTGAATCTTCTTTATCATGCTAGGATTAACAGGAAAAAGCTAAAAATTTCAGAATTGCACCGTGCAATGTGGAGATATTACTGTTTGTGCATTTACAATATTCTTTGATTTTTGCCATTGAAAAACGTCCAGAAATGTTTGAAGCTACTGACTGAATGAAAGGAGCTGGCATCTCACTCTCTTTGAATCTTCTTTATCATGCTAGGATTAGCAGGAAAAAGCAAAAAATTTCAGAATTGCACCTTGCAATGTGGAGATATTACTGTTTGTGCATTTACAATATTCATTGATTTTTGCCATTGAAAAACATGTTTTTCATATACCAGAAATGTTTGAAGCTACTGACTGAATGAAAGGAGCTGGCATCTCACTCTCTTTGAATCTTCTTTATCATGCTAGGATTAACAGGAAAAAGCTAAAAATTTCAGAATTGCACCGTGCAATGTGGAGATATTACTGTTTGTGCATTTACAATATTCATTGATTTTTGCCATTGAAAAACATGTTTTTCATATACCAGAAATGTTTGAAGCTACTGACTGAATGAAAGGAGCTGGCATCTCACTCTCTTTGAATCTTCTTTATCATGCTAGGATTAACAGGAAAAAGCTAAAAATTTCAGAATTGCACCGTGCAATGTGGAGATATTACTGTTTGTGCATTTACAATATTCATTGATTTTTGCCATTGAAAAACGTCCAGAAATGTTTGAAGCTACTGACTGAATGAAAGGAGCTGGCATATCACTCTCTTTGAATCTTCTTTATCATGCTAGGATTAGCAGGAAAAAGCAAAAAATTTCAGAATTGCACCGTGCAATGTGGAGATATTACTGTTTGTGCATTTACAATATTCATTGATTTTTGCCATTGAAAAACATGTTTTTCATATACCAGAAATGTTTGAAGCTACTGACTGAATGAAAGGAGCTGGCATCTCACTCTCTTTGAATCTTCTTTATCATGCTAGGATTAGCAGGAAAAAGCAAAAAATTTCAGAATTGCACCTTGCAATGTGGAGATATTACTGTTTGTGCATTTACAATATTCATTGATTTTTGCCATTGAAAAACATGTTTTTCATATACCAGAAATGTTTGAAGCTACTGACTGAATGAAAGGAGCTGGCATCTCACTCTCTTTGAATCTTCTTTATCATGCTAGGATTAGCAGGAAAAAGCTAAAAATTTCAGAATTGCACCTTGCAATGTGGAGATATTACTGTTTGTGCATTTACAATATTCATTGATTTTTGCCATTGAAAAACATGTTTTTCATATACCAGAAATGTTTGAAGCTACTGACTGAATGAAAGGAGCTGGCATCTCACTCTCTTTGAATCTTCTTTATCATGCTAGGATTAGCAGGAAAAAGCAAAAAATTTCAGAATTGCACCTTGCAATGTGGAGATATTACTGTTTGTGCATTTACAATATTCATTGATTTTTGCCATTGAAAAACGTCCAGAAATGTTTGAAGCTACTGACTGAATGAAAGGAGCTGGCATCTCACTCTCTTTGAATCTTCTTTATCATGCTAGGATTAACAGGAAAAAGCTAAAAATTTCAGAATTGCACCTTGCAATGTGGAGATATTACTGTTTGTGCATTTACAATATTCATTGATTTTTGCCATTGAAAAACATGTTTTTCATATACCAGAAATGTTTGAAGCTACTGACTGAATGAAAGGAGCTGGCATCTCACTCTCTTTGAATCTTCTTTATCATGCTAGGATTAGCAGGAAAAAGCAAAAAATTTCAGAATTGCACCTTGCAATGTGGAGATATTACTGTTTGTGCATTTACAATATTCATTGATTTTTGCCATTGAAAAACATGTTTTTCATATACCAGAAATGTTTGAAGCTACTGACTGAATGAAAGGAGCTGGCATCTCACTCTCTTTGAATCTTCTTTATCATGCTAGGATTAACAGGAAAAAGCTAAAAATTTCAGAATTGCACCGTGCAATGTGGAGATATTACTGTTTGTGCAT
Source organism: Phyllobates terribilis (assembly GCF_046119375.1). Taxonomy (NCBI): domain Eukaryota; kingdom Metazoa; phylum Chordata; class Amphibia; order Anura; family Dendrobatidae; genus Phyllobates; species Phyllobates terribilis. The sequence continues at coordinate 55,253 of NW_027366290.1, read as the reverse complement.
TTACAATATTCATTGATTTTTGCCATTGAAAAACGTCCAGAAATGTTTGAAGCTACTGACTGAATGAAAGGAGCTGGCATCTCACTCTCTTTGAATCTTCTTTATCATGCTAGGATTAACAGGAAAAAGCTAAAAATTTCAGAATTGCACCGTGCAATGTGGAGATATTACTGTTTGTGCATTTACAATATTCATTGATTTTTGCCATTGAAAAACATGTTTTTCATATACCAGAAATGTTTGAAGCTACTGACTGAATGAAAGGAGCTGGCATCTCACTCTCTTTGAATCTTCTTTATCATGCTAGGATTAACAGGAAAAAGCTAAAAATTTCAGAATTGCACCTTGCAATGTGGAGATATTACTGTTTGTGCATTTACAATATTCATTGATTTTTGCCATTGAAAAACATGTTTTTCATATACCAGAAATGTTTGAAGCTACTGACTGAATGAAAGGAGCTGGCATCTCACTCTCTTTGAATCTTCTTTATCATGCTAGGATTAGCAGGAAAAAGCAAAAAATTTCAGAATTGCACCGTGCAATGTGGAGATATTACTGTTTGTGCATTTACAATATTCATTGATTTTTGCCATTGAAAAACATGTTTTTCATATACCAGAAATGTTTGAAGCTACTGACTGAATGAAAGGAGCTGGCATCTCACTCTCTTTGAATCTTCTTTATCATGCTAGGATTAACAGGAAAAAGCTAAAAATTTCAGAATTGCACCGTGCAATGTGGAGATATTACTGTTTGTGCATTTACAATATTCATTGATTTTTGCCATTGAAAAACGTCCAGAAATGTTTGAAGCTACTGACTGAATGAAAGGAGCTGGCATCTCACTCTCTTTGAATCTTCTTTATCATGCTAGGATTAGCAGGAAAAAGCAAAAAATTTCAGAATTGCACCGTGCAATGTGGAGATATTACTGTTTGTGCATTTACAATATTCATTGATTTTTGCCATTGAAAAACATGTTTTTCATATACCAGAAATGTTTGAAGCTACTGACTGAATGAAAGGAGCTGGCATCTCACTCTCTTTGAATCTTCTTTATCATGCTAGGATTAGCAGGAAAAAGCAAAAAATTTCAGAATTGCACCTTGCAATGTGGAGATATTACTGTTTGTGCATTTACAATATTCATTGATTTTTGCCATTGAAAAACGTCCAGAAATGTTTGAAGCTACTGACTGAATGAAAGGAGCTGGCATCTCACTCTCTTTGAATCTTCTTTAGCATGCTAGGATTAACAGGAAAAAGCTAAAAATTTCAGAATTGCACCGTGCAATGTGGAGATATTACTGTTTGTGCATTTACAATATTCATTGATTTTTGCCATTGAAAAACATGTTTTTCATATACCAGAAATGTTTGAAGCTACTGACTGAATGAAAGGAGCTGGCATCTCACTCTCTTTGAATCTTCTTTATCATGCTAGGATTAACAGGAAAAAGCAAAAAATTTCAGAATTGCACCTTGCAATGTGGAGATATTACTGTTTGTGCATTTACAATATTCATTGATTTTTGCCATTGAAAAACATGTTTTTCATATACCAGAAATGTTTGAAGCTACTGACTGAATGAAAGGAGCTGGCATCTCACTCTCTTTGAATCTTCTTTATCATGCTAGGATTAGCAGGAAAAAGCAAAAAATTTCAGAATTGCACCTTGCAATGTGGAGATATTACTGTTTGTGCATTTACAATATTCATTGATTTTTGCCATTGAAAAACATGTTTTTCATATACCAGAAATGTTTGAAGCTACTGACTGAATGAAAGGAGCTGGCATCTCACTCTCTTTGAATCTTCTTTATCATGCTAGGATTAACAGGAAAAAGCTAAAAATTTCAGAATTGCACCGTGCAATGTGGAGATATTACTGTTTGTGCATTTACAATATTCATTGATTTTTGCCATTGAAAAACGTCCAGAAATGTTTGAAGCTACTGACTGAATGAAAGGAGCTGGCATCTCACTCTCTTTGAATCTTCTTTATCATGCTAGGATTAGCAGGAAAAAGCAAAAAATTTCAGAATTGCACCGTGCAATGTGGAGATATTACTGTTTGTGCATTTACAATATTCATTGATTTTTGCCATTGAAAAACATGTTTTTCATATACCAGAAATGTTTGAAGCTACTGACTGAATGAAAGGAGCTGGCATCTCACTCTCTTTGAATCTTCTTTATCATGCTAGGATTAGCAGGAAAAAGCTAAAAATTTCAGAATTGCACCGTGCAATGTGGAGATATTACTGTTTGTGCATTTACAATATTCATTGATTTTTGCCATTGAAAAACGTCCAGAAATGTTTGAAGCTACTGACTGAATGAAAGGAGCTGGCATCTCACTCTCTTTGAATCTTCTTTATCATGCTAGGATTAACAGGAAAAAGCTAAAAATTTCAGAAATGCACCGTGCAATGTGGAGATATTACTGTTTGTGCATTTACAATATTCATTGATTTTTGCCATTGAAAAACATGTTTTTCATATACCAGAAATGTTTGAAGCTACTGACTGAATGAAAGGAGCTGGCATCTCACTCTCTTTGAATCTTCTTTATCATGCTAGGATTAGCAGGAAAAAGCAAAAAATTTCAGAATTGCACCTTGCAATGTGGAGATATTACTGTTTGTGCATTTACAATATTCATTGATTTTTGCCATTGAAAAACATGTTTTTCATATACCAGAAATGTTTGAAGCTACTGACTGAATGAAAGGAGCTGGCATCTCACTCTCTTTGAATCTTCTTTATCATGCTAGGATTAGCAGGAAAAAGCAAAAAATTTCAGAATTGCACCTTGCAATGTGGAGATATTACTGTTTGTGCATTTACAATATTCATTGATTTTTGCCATTGAAAAACGTCCAGAAATGTTTGAAGCTACTGACTGAATGAAAGGAGCTGGCATCTCACTCTCTTTGAATCTTCTTTATCATGCTAGGATTAGCAGGAAAAAGCTAAAAATTTCAGAATTGCACCTTGCAATGTGGAGATATTACTGTTTGTGCATTTACAATATTCATTGATTTTTGCCATTGAAAAACGTCCAGAAATGTTTGAAGCTACTGACTGAATGAAAGGAGCTGGCATCTCACTCTCTTTGAATCTTCTTTATCATGCTAGGATTAACAGGAAAAAGCTAAAAATTTCAGAATTGCACCGTGCAATGTGGAGATATTACTGTTTGTGCATTTACAATATTCATTGATTTTTGCCATTGAAAAACATGTTTTTCATATACCAGAAATGTTTGAAGCTACTGACTGAATGAAAGGAGCTGGCATCTCACTCTCTTTGAATCTTATTTATCATGCTAGGATTAGCAGGAAAAAGCAAAAAATTTCAGAATTGCACCTTGCAATGTGGAGATATTACTATTTGTGCATTTACAATATTCATTGATTTTTGCCATTGAAAAACATGTTTTTCATATACCAGAAATGTTTGAAGCTACTGACTGAATGAAAGGAGCTGGCATCTCACTCTCTTTGAATCTTCTTTATCATGCTAGGATTAACAGGAAAAAGCTAAAAATTTCAGAATTGCACCGTGCAATGTGGAGATATTACTGTTTGTGCATTTACAATATTCATTGATTTTTGCCATTGAAAAACATGTTTTTCATATACCAGAAATGTTTGAAGCTACTGACTGAATGAAAGGAGCTGGCATCTCACTCTCTTTGAATCTTCTTTATCATGCTAGGATTAGCAGGAAAAAGCAAAAAATTTCAGAATTGCACCTTGCAATGTGGAGATATTACTGTTTGTGCATTTACAATATTCATTGATTTTTGCCATTGAAAAACGTCCAGAAATGTTTGAAGCTACTGACTGAATGAAAGGAGCTGGCATCTCACTCTCTTTGAATCTTCTTTATCATGCTAGGATTAACAGGAAAAAGCTAAAAATTTCAGAATTGCACCGTGCAATGTGGAGATATTACTGTTTGTGCATTTACAATATTCATTGATTTTTGCCATTGAAAAACATGTTTTTCATATACCAGAAATGTTTGAAGCTACTGACTGAATGAAAGGAGCTGGCATCTCACTCTCTTTGAATCTTCTTTATCATGCTAGGATTAACAGGAAAAAGCTAAAAATTTCAGAATTGCACCGTGCAATGTGGAGATATTACTGTTTGTGCATTTACAATATTCATTGATTTTTGCCATTGAAAAACGTCCAGAAATGTTTGAAGCTACTGACTGAATGAAAGGAGCTGGCATCTCACTCTCTTTGAATCTTCTTTATCATGCTAGGATTAGCAGGAAAAAGCAAAAAATTTCAGAATTGCACCTTGCAATGTGGAGATATTACTGTTTGTGCATTTACAATATTCATTGATTTTTGCCATTGAAAAACATGTTTTTCATATACCAGAAATGTTTGAAGCTACTGACTGAATGAAAGGAGCTGGCATCTCACTCTCTTTGAATCTTCTTTATCATGCTAGGATTAGCAGGAAAAAGCTAAAAATTTCAGAATTGCACCGTGCAATGTGGAGATATTACTGTTTGTGCATTTACAATATTCATTGATTTTTGCCATTGAAAAACGTCCAGAAATGTTTGAAGCTACTGACTGAATGAAAGGAGCTGGCATCTCACTCTCTTTGAATCTTCTTTATCATGCTAGGATTAACAGGAAAAAGCTAAAAATTTCAGAATTGCACCGTGCAATGTGGAGATATTACTGTTTGTGCATTTACAATATTCATTGATTTTTGCCATTGAAAAACATGTTTTTCATATACCAGAAATGTTTGAAGCTACTGACTGAATGAAAGGAGCTGGCATCTCACTCTCTTTGAATCTTCTTTATCATGCTAGGATTAGCAGGAAAAAGCAAAAAATTTCAGAATTGCACCTTGCAATGTGGAGATATTACTGTTTGTGCATTTACAATATTCATTGATTTTTGCCATTGAAAAACATGTTTTTCATATACCAGAAATGTTTGAAGCTACGGACTGAATGAAAGGAGCTGGCATCTCACTCTCTTTGAATCTTCTTTATCATGCTAGGATTAGCAGGAAAAAGCAAAAAATTTCAGAATTGCACCTTGCAATGTGGAGATATTACTGTTTGTGCATTTACAATATTCATTGATTTTTGCCATTGAAAAACGTCCAGAAATGTTTGAAGCTACTGACTGAATGAAAGGAGCTGGCATCTCACTCTCTTTGAATATTCTTTATCATGCTAGGATTAGCAGGAAAAAGCTAAAAATTTCAGAATTGCACCTTGCAATGTGGAGATATTACTGTTTGTGCATTTACAATATTCATTGATTTTTGCCATTGAAAAACGTCCAGAAATGTTTGAAGCTACTGACTGAATGAAAGGAGCTGGCATCTCACTCTCTTTGAATCTTCTTTATCATGCTAGGATTAACAGGAAAAAGCTAAAAATTTCAGAATTGCACCGTGCAATGTGGAGATATTACTGTTTGTGCATTTACAATATTCATTGATTTTTGCCATTGAAAAACATGTTTTTCATATACCAGAAATGTTTGAAGCTACTGACTGAATGAAAGGAGCTGGCATCTCACTCTCTTTGAATCTTCTTTATCATGCTAGGATTAGCAGGAAAAAGCAAAAAATTTCAGAATTGCACCTTGCAATGTGGAGATATTACTATTTGTGCATTTACAATATTCATTGATTTTTGCCATTGAAAAACATGTTTTTCATATACCAGAAATGTTTGAAGCTACTGACTGAATGAAAGGAGCTGGCATCTCACTCTCTTTGAATCTTCTTTATCATGCTAGGATTAACAGGAAAAAGCTAAAAATTTCAGAATTGCACCGTGCAATGTGGAGATATTACTGTTTGTGCATTTACAATATTCATTGATTTTTGCCATTGAAAAACATGTTTTTCATATACCAGAAATGTTTGAAGCTACTGACTGAATGAAAGGAGCTGGCATCTCACTCTCTTTGAATCTTCTTTATCATGCTAGGATTAGCAGGAAAAAGCAAAAAATTTCAGAATTGCACCTTGCAATGTGGAGATATTACTGTTTGTGCATTTACAATATTCATTGATTTTTGCCATTGAAAAACGTCCAGAAATGTTTGAAGCTACTGACTGAATGAAAGGAGCTGGCATCTCACTCTCTTTGAATCTTCTTTATCATGCTAGGATTAACAGGAAAAAGCTAAAAATTTCAGAATTGCACCGTGCAATGTGGAGATATTACTGTTTGTGCATTTACAATATTCATTGATTTTTGCCATTGAAAAACATGTTTTTCATATACCAGAAATGTTTGAAGCTACTGACTGAATGAAAGGAGCTGGCATCTCACTCTCTTTGAATCTTCTTTATCATGCTAGGATTAACAGGAAAAAGCTAAAAATTTCAGAATTGCACCGTGCAATGTGGAGATATTACTGTTTGTGCATTTACAATATTCATTGATTTTTGCCATTGAAAAACGTCCAGAAATGTTTGAAGCTACTGACTGAATGAAAGGAGCTGGCATCTCACTCTCTTTGAATCTTCTTTATCATGCTAGGATTAGCAGGAAAAAGCAAAAAATTTCAGAATTGCACCTTGCAATGTGGAGATATTACTGTTTGTGCATTTACAATATTCATTGATTTTTGCCATTGAAAAACATGTTTTTCATATACCAGAAATGTTTGAAGCTACTGACTGAATGAAAGGAGCTGGCATCTCACTCTCTTTGAATCTTCTTTATCATGCTAGGATTAGCAGGAAAAAGCTAAAAATTTCAGAATTGCACCGTGCAATGTGGAGATATTACTGTTTGTGCATTTACAATATTCATTGATTTTTGCCATTGAAAAACGTCCAGAAATGTTTGAAGCTACTGACTGAATGAAAGGAGCTGGCATCTCACTCTCTTTGAATCTTCTTTATCATGCTAGGATTAACAGGAAAAAGCTAAAAATTTCAGAATTGCACCGTGCAATGTGGAGATATTACTGTTTGTGCATTTACAATATTCATTGATTTTTGCCATTGAAAAACATGTTTTTCATATACCAGAAATGTTTGAAGCTACTGACTGAATGAAAGGAGCTGGCATCTCACTCTCTTTGAATCTTCTTTATCATGCTAGGATTAACAGGAAAAAGCAAAAAATTTCAGAATTGCACCTTGCAATGTGGAGATATTACTGTTTGTGCATTTACAATATTCATTGATTTTTGCCATTGAAAAACATGTTTTTCATATACCAGAAATGTTTGAAGCTACTGACTGAATGAAAGGAGCTGGCATCTCACTCTCTTTGAATCTTCTTTATCATGCTAGGATTAGCAGGAAAAAGCTAAAAATTTCAGAATTGCACCGTGCAATGTGGAGATATTACTGTTTGTGCATTTACAATATTCATTGATTTTTGCCATTGAAAAACGTCCAGAAATGTTTGAAGCTACTGACTGAATGAAAGGAGCTGGCATCTCACTCTCTTTGAATCTTCTTTATCATGCTAGGATTAGCAGGAAAAAGCTAAAAATTTCAGAATTGCACCTTGCAATGTGGAGATATTACTGTTTGTGCATTTACAATATTCATTGATTTTTGCCATTGAAAAACATGTTTTTCATATACCAGAAATGTTTGAAGCTACTGACTGAATGAAAGGAGCTGGCATCTCACTCTCTTTGAATCTTCTTTATCATGCTAGGATTAGCAGGAAAAAGCAAAAAATTTCAGAATTGCACCTTGCAATGTGGAGATATTACTGTTTGTGCATTTACAATATTCATTGATTTTTGCCATTGAAAAACGTCCAGAAATGTTTGAAGCTACTGACTGAATGAAAGGAGCTGGCATCTCACTCTCTTTGAATCTTCTTTATCATGCTAGGATTAACAGGAAAAAGCTAAAAATTTCAGAATTGCACCTTGCAATGTGGAGATATTACTGTTTGTGCATTTACAATATTCATTGATTTTTGCCATTGAAAAACATGTTTTTCATATACCAGAAATGTTTGAAGCTACTGACTGAATGAAAGGAGCTGGCATCTCACTCTCTTTGAATCTTCTTTATCATGCTAGGATTAGCAGGAAAAAGCAAAAAATTTCAGAATTGCACCTTGCAATGTGGAGATATTACTGTTTGTGCATTTACAATATTCATTGATTTTTGCCATTGAAAAACATGTTTTTCATATACCAGAAATGTTTGAAGCTACTGACTGAATGAAAGGAGCTGGCATCTCACTCTCTTTGAATCTTCTTTATCATGCTAGGATTAACAGGAAAAAGCTAAAAATTTCAGAATTGCACCGTGCAATGTGGAGATATTACTGTTTGTGCATTTACAATATTCATTGATTTTTGCCATTGAAAAACGTCCAGAAATGTTTGAAGCTACTGACTGAATGAAAGGAGCTGGCATCTCACTCTCTTTGAATCTTCTTTATCATGCTAGGATTAACAGGAAAAAGCTAAAAATTTCAGAATTGCACCGTGCAATGTGGAGATATTACTGTTTGTGCATTTACAATATTCATTGATTTTTGCCATTGAAAAACATGTTTTTCATATACCAGAAATGTTTGAAGCTACTGACTGAATGAAAGGAGCTGGCATCTCACTCTCTTTGAATCTTCTTTATCATGCTAGGATTAACAGGAAAAAGCTAAAAATTTCAGAATTGCACCTTGCAATGTGGAGATATTACTGTTTGTGCATTTACAATATTCATTGATTTTTGCCATTGAAAAACATGTTTTTCATATACCAGAAATGTTTGAAGCTACTGACTGAATGAAAGGAGCTGGCATCTCACTCTCTTTGAATCTTCTTTATCATGCTAGGATTAGCAGGAAAAAGCAAAAAATTTCAGAATTGCACCGTGCAATGTGGAGATATTACTGTTTGTGCATTTACAATATTCATTGATTTTTGCCATTGAAAAACATGTTTTTCATATACCAGAAATGTTTGAAGCTACTGACTGAATGAAAGGAGCTGGCATCTCACTCTCTTTGAATCTTCTTTATCATGCTAGGATTAACAGGAAAAAGCTAAAAATTTCAGAATTGCACCGTGCAATGTGGAGATATTACTGTTTGTGCATTTACAATATTCATTGATTTTTGCCATTGAAAAACGTCCAGAAATGTTTGAAGCTACTGACTGAATGAAAGGAGCTGGCATCTCACTCTCTTTGAATCTTCTTTATCATGCTAGGATTAGCAGGAAAAAGCAAAAAATTTCAGAATTGCACCGTGCAATGTGGAGATATTACTGTTTGTGCATTTACAATATTCATTGATTTTTGCCATTGAAAAACATGTTTTTCATATACCAGAAATGTTTGAAGCTACTGACTGAATGAAAGGAGCTGGCATCTCACTCTCTTTGAATCTTCTTTATCATGCTAGGATTAGCAGGAAAAAGCAAAAAATTTCAGAATTGCACCTTGCAATGTGGAGATATTACTGTTTGTGCATTTACAATATTCATTGATTTTTGCCATTGAAAAACGTCCAGAAATGTTTGAAGCTACTGACTGAATGAAAGGAGCTGGCATCTCACTCTCTTTGAATCTTCTTTATCATGCTAGGATTAACAGGAAAAAGCTAAAAATTTCAGAATTGCACCGTGCAATGTGGAGATATTACTGTTTGTGCATTTACAATATTCATTGATTTTTGCCATTGAAAAACATGTTTTTCATATACCAGAAATGTTTGAAGCTACTGACTGAATGAAAGGAGCTGGCATCTCACTCTCTTTGAATCTTCTTTATCATGCTAGGATTAACAGGAAAAAGCAAAAAATTTCAGAATTGCACCTTGCAATGTGGAGATATTACTGTTTGTGCATTTACAATATTCATTGATTTTTGCCATTGAAAAACATGTTTTTCATATACCAGAAATGTTTGAAGCTACTGACTGAATGAAAGGAGCTGGCATCTCACTCTCTTTGAATCTTCTTTATCATGCTAGGATTAGCAGGAAAAAGCAAAAAATTTCAGAATTGCACCTTGCAATGTGGAGATATTACTGTTTGTGCATTTACAATATTCATTGATTTTTGCCATTGAAAAACATGTTTTTCATATACCAGAAATGTTTGAAGCTACTGACTGAATGAAAGGAGCTGGCATCTCACTCTCTTTGAATCTTCTTTATCATGCTAGGATTAACAGGAAAAAGCTAAAAATTTCAGAATTGCACCGTGCAATGTGGAGATATTACTGTTTGTGCATTTACAATATTCATTGATTTTTGCCATTGAAAAACGTCCAGAAATGTTTGAAGCTACTGACTGAATGAAAGGAGCTGGCATCTCACTCTCTTTGAATCTTCTTTATCATGCTAGGATTAGCAGGAAAAAGCAAAAAATTTCAGAATTGCACCGTGCAATGTGGAGATATTACTGTTTGTGCATTTACAATATTCATTGATTTTTGCCATTGAAAAACATGTTTTTCATATACCAGAAATGTTTGAAGCTACTGACTGAATGAAAGGAGCTGGCATCTCACTCTCTTTGAATCTTCTTTATCATGCTAGGATTAGCAGGAAAAAGCTAAAAATTTCAGAATTGCACCGTGCAATGTGGAGATATTACTGTTTGTGCATTTACAATATTCATTGATTTTTGCCATTGAAAAACGTCCAGAAATGTTTGAAGCTACTGACTGAATGAAAGGAGCTGGCATCTCACTCTCTTTGAATCTTCTTTATCATGCTAGGATTAACAGGAAAAAGCTAAAAATTTCAGAATTGCACCGTGCAATGTGGAGATATTACTGTTTGTGCATTTACAATATTCATTGATTTTTGCCATTGAAAAACATGTTTTTCATATACCAGAAATGTTTGAAGCTACTGACTGAATGAAAGGAGCTGGCATCTCACTCTCTTTGAATCTTCTTTATCATGCTAGGATTAGCAGGAAAAAGCAAAAAATTTCAGAATTGCACCTTGCAATGTGGAGATATTACTGTTTGTGCATTTACAATATTCATTGATTTTTGCCATTGAAAAACATGTTTTTCATATACCAGAAATGTTTGAAGCTACTGACTGAATGAAAGGAGCTGGCATCTCACTCTCTTTGAATCTTCTTTATCATGCTAGGATTAGCAGGAAAAAGCAAAAAATTTCAGAATTGCACCTTGCAATGTGGAGATATTACTGTTTGTGCATTTACAATATTCATTGATTTTTGCCATTGAAAAACGTCCAGAAATGTTTGAAGCTACTGACTGAATGAAAGGAGCTGGCATCTCACTCTCTTTGAATCTTCTTTATCATGCTAGGATTAGCAGGAAAAAGCTAAAAATTTCAGAATTGCACCTTGCAATGTGGAGATATTACTGTTTGTGCATTTACAATATTCATTGATTTTTGCCATTGAAAAACGTCCAGAAATGTTTGAAGCTACTGACTGAATGAAAGGAGCTGGCATCTCACTCTCTTTGAATCTTCTTTATCATGCTAGGATTAACAGGAAAAAGCTAAAAATTTCAGAATTGCAGCGTGCAATGTGGAGATATTACTGTTTGTGCATTTACAATATTCATTGATTTTTGCCATTGAAAAACATGCTTTTCATATACCAGAAATGTTTGAAGCTACTGACTGAATGAAAGGAGCTGGCATCTCACTCTCTTTGAATCTTCTTTATCATGCTAGGATTAGCAGGAAAAAGCAAAAAATTTCAGAATTGCACCTTGCAATGTGGAGATATTACTATTTGTGCATTTACAATATTCATTGATTTTTGCCATTGAAAAACATGTTTTTCATATACCAGAAATGTTTGAAGCTACTGACTGAATGAAAGGAGCTGGCATCTCACTCTCTTTGAATCTTCTTTATCATGCTAGGATTAACAGGAAAAAGCTAAAAATTTCAGAATTGCACCGTGCAATGTGGAGATATTACTGTTTGTGCATTTACAATATTCATTGATTTTTGCCATTGAAAAACATGTTTTTCATATACCAGAAATGTTTGAAGCTACTGACTGAATGAAAGGAGCTGGCATCTCACTCTCTTTGAATCTTCTTTATCATGCTAGGTTTAGCAGGAAAAAGCAAAAAATTTCAGAATTGCACCTTGCAATGTGGAGATATTACTGTTTGTGCATTTACAATATTCATTGATTTTTGCCATTGAAAAACGTCCAGAAATGTTTGAAGCTACTGACTGAATGAAAGGAGCTGGCATCTCACTCTCTTTGAATCTTCTTTATCATGCTAGGATTAACAGGAAAAAGCTAAAAATTTCAGAATTGCACCGTGCAATGTGGAGATATTACTGTTTGTGCATTTACAATATTCATTGATTTTTGCCATTGAAAAACATGTTTTTCATATACCAGAAATGTTTGAAGCTACTGACTGAATGAAAGGAGCTGGCATCTCACTCTCTTTGAATCTTCTTTATCATGCTAGGATTAACAGGAAAAAGCTAAAAATTTCAGAATTGCACCGTGCAATGTGGAGATATTACTGTTTGTGCATTTACAATATTCATTGATTTTTGCCATTGAAAAACGTCCAGAAATGTTTGAAGCTACTGACTGAATGAAAGGAGCTGGCATCTCACTCTCTTTGAATCTTCTTTATCATGCTAGGATTAGCAGGAAAAAGCAAAAAATTTCAGAATTGCACCTTGCAATGTGGAGATATTACTGTTTGTGCATTTACAATATTCATTGATTTTTGCCATTGAAAAACATGTTTTTCATATACCAGAAATGTTTGAAGCTACTGACTGAATGAAAGGAGCTGGCATCTCACTCTCTTTGAATCTTCTTTATCATGCTAGGATTAGCAGGAAAAAGCTAAAAATTTCAGAATTGCACCGTGCAATGTGGAGATATTACTGTTTGTGCATTTACAATATTCATTGATTTTTGCCATTGAAAAACGTCCAGAAATGTTTGAAGCTACTGACTGAATGAAAGGAGCTGGCATCTCACTCTCTTTGAATCTTCTTTATCATGCTAGGATTAACAGGAAAAAGCTAAAAATTTCAGAATTGCACCGTGCAATGTGGAGATATTACTGTTTGTGCATTTACAATATTCATTGATTTTTGCCATTGAAAAACATGTTTTTCATATACCAGAAATGTTTGAAGCTACTGACTGAATGAAAGGAGCTGGCATCTCACTCTCTTTGAATCTTCTTTATCATGCTAGGATTAGCAGGAAAAAGCTAAAAATTTCAGAATTGCACCGTGCAATGTGGAGATATTACTGTTTGTGCATTTACAATATTCATTGATTTTTGCCATTGAAAAACATGTTTTTCATAAACCAGAAATGTTTGAAGCTACTGACTGAATGAAAGGAGCTGGCATCTCACTCTCTTTGAATCTTCTTTATCATGCTAGGATTAACAGGAAAAAGCTAAAAATTTCAGAATTGCACCGTGCAATGTGGAGATATTACTGTTTGTGCATTTACAATATTCATTGATTTTTGCCATTGAAAAACATGTTTTTCATATACCAGAAATGTTTGAAGCTACTGACTGAATGAAAGGAGCTGGCATCTCACTCTCTTTGAATCTTCTTTATCATGCTAGGATTAGCAGGAAAAAGCAAAAAATTTCAGAATTGCACCGTGCAATGTGGAGATATTACTGTTTGTGCATTTACAATATTCATTGATTTTTGCCATTGAAAAACATGTTTTTCATATACCAGAAATGTTTGAAGCTACTGACTGAATGAAAGGAGCTGGCATCTCACTCTCTTTGAATCTTCTTTATCATGCTAGGATTAACAGGAAAAAGCAAAAAATTTCATAATTGCACCGTGCAATGTGGAGATATTACTGTTTGTGCATTTACAATATTCATTGATTTTTGCCATTGAAAAACATGTTTTTCATATACCAGAAATGTTTGAAGCTACTGACTGAATGAAAGGAGCTGGCATCTCACTCTCTTTGAATCTTCTTTATCATGCTAGGATTAACAGGAAAAAGCTAAAAATTTCAGAATTGCACCTTGCAATGTGGAGATATTACTGTTTGTGCATTTACAATATTCATTGATTTTTGCCATTGAAAAACGTCCAGAAATGTTTGAAGCTACTGCCTGAATGAAAGGAGCTGGCATCTCACTCTCTTTGAATCTTCTTTATCATGCTAGGATTAGCAGGAAAAAGCAAAAAATTTCAGAATTGCACCGTGCAATGTGGAGATATTACTGTTTGTGCATTTACAATATTCATTGATTTTTGCCATTGAAAAACATGTTTTTCATATACCAGAAATGTTTGAAGCTACTGACTGAATGAAAGGAGCTGGCATCTCACTCTCTTTGAATCTTCTTTATCATGCTAGGATTAGCAGGAAAAAGCAAAAAATTTCAGAATTGCACCGTGCAATGTGGAGATATTACTGTTTGTGCATTTACAATATTCATTGATTTTTGCCATTGAAAAACATGTTTTTCATATACCAGAAATGTTTGAAGCTACTGACTGAATGAAAGGAGCTGGCATCTCACTCTCTTTGAATCTTCTTTATCATGCTAGGATTAACAGGAAAAAGCAAAAAATTTCAGAATTGCACCGTGCAATGTGGAGATATTACTGTTTGTGCATTTACAATATTCATTGATTTTTGCCATTGAAAAACATGTTTTTCATATACCAGAAATGTTTGAAGCTACTGACTGAATGAAAGGAGCTGGCATCTCACTCTCTTTGAATCTTCTTTATCATGCTAGGATTAACAGGAAAAAGCAAAAAATTTCAGAATTGCACCGTGCAATGTGGAGATATTACTGTTTGTGCATTTACAATATTCATTGATTTTTGCCATTGAAAAACATGTTTTTCATATACCAGAAATGTTTGAAGCTACTGACTGAATGAAAGGAGCTGGCATCTCACTCTCTTTGAATCTTCTTTATCATGCTAGGATTAACAGGAAAAAGCAAAAAATTTCAGAATTGCACCTTGCAATGTGGAGATATTACTGTTTGTGCATTTACAATATTCATTGATTTTTGCCATTGAAAAACGTCCAGAAATGTTTGAAGCTACTGACTGAATGAAAGGAGCTGGCATCTCACTCTCTTTGAATCTTCTTTATCATGCTAGGATTAACAGGAAAAAGCTAAAAATTTCAGAATTGCACCGTGCAATGTGGAGATATTACTGTTTGTGCATTTACAATATTCATTGATTTTTGCCATTGAAAAACATGTTTTTCATATACCAGAAATGTTTGAAGCTACTGACTGAATGAAAGGAGCTGGCATCTCACTCTCTTTGAATCTTCTTTATCATGCTAGGATTAACAGGAAAAAGCTAAAAATTTCAGAATTGCACCGTGCAATGTGGAGATATTACTGTTTGTGCATTTACAATATTCATTGATTTTTGCCATTGAAAAACATGTTTTTCATATACCAGAAATGTTTGAAGCTACTGACTGAATGAAAGGAGCTGGCATCTCACTCTCTTTGAATCTTCTTTATCATGCTAGGATTAGCAGGAAAAAGCAAAAAATTTCAGAATTGCACCTTGCAATGTGGAGATATTACTGTTTGTGCATTTACAATATTCATTGATTTTTGCCATTGAAAAACATGTTTTTCATATACCAGAAATGTTTGAAGCTACTGACTGAATGAAAGGAGCTGGCATCTCACTCTCTTTGAATCTTCTTTATCATGCTAGGATTAGCAGGAAAAAGCAAAAAATTTCAGAATTGCACCTTGCAATGTGGAGATATTACTGTTTGTGCATTTACAATATTCATTGATTTTTGCCATTGAAAAACGTCCAGAAATGTTTGAAGCTACTGACTGAATGAAAGGAGCTGGCATCTCACTCTCTTTGAATCTTCTTTATCATGCTAGGATTAGCAGGAAAAAGCTAAAAATTTCAGAATTGCACCTTGCAATGTGGAGATATTACTGTTTGTGCATTTACAATATTCATTGATTTTTGCCATTGAAAAACGTCCAGAAATGTTTGAAGCTACTGACTGAATGAAAGGAGCTGGCATCTCACTCTCTTTGAATCTTCTTTATCATGCTAGGATTAACAGGAAAAAGCTAAAAATTTCAGAATTGCACCGTGCAATGTGGAGATATTACTGTTTGTGCATTTACAATATTCATTGATTTTTGCCATTGAAAAACATGTTTTTCATATACCAGAAATGTTTGAAGCTACTGACTGAATGAAAGGAGCTGGCATCTCACTCTCTTTGAATCTTCTTTATCATGCTAGGATTAGCAGGAAAAAGCAAAAAATTTCAGAATTGCACCTTGCAATGTGGAGATATTACTGTTTGTGCATTTACAATATTCATTGATTTTTGCCATTGAAAAACATGTTTTTCATATACCAGAAATGTTTGAAGCTACTGACTGAATGAAAGGAGCTGGCATCTCACTCTCTTTGAATCTTCTTTATCATGCTAGGATTAACAGGAAAAAGCTAAAAATTTCAGAATTGCACCGTGCAATGTGGAGATATTACTGTTTGTGCATTTACAATATTCATTGATTTTTGCCATTGAAAAACATGTTTTTCATATACCAGAAATGTTTGAAGCTACTGACTGAATGAAAGGAGCTGGCATCTCACTCTCTTTGAATCTTCTTTATCATGCTAGGATTAGCAGGAAAAAGCAAAAAATTTCAGAATTGCACCTTGCAATGTGGAGATATTACTGTTTGTGCATTTACAATATTCATTGATTTTTGCCATTGAAAAACGTCCAGAAATGTTTGAAGCTACTGACTGAATGAAAGGAGCTGGCATCTCACTCTCTTTGAATCTTCTTTATCATGCTAGGATTAACAGGAAAAAGCTAAAAATTTCAGAATTGCACCGTGCAATGTGGAGATATTACTGTTTGTGCATTTACAATATTCATTGATTTTTGCCATTGAAAAACATGTTTTTCATATACCAGAAATGTTTGAAGCTACTGACTGAATGAAAGGAGCTGGCATCTCACTCTCTTTGAATCTTCTTTATCATGCTAGGATTAACAGGAAAAAGCTAAAAATTTCAGAATTGCACCGTGCAATGTGGAGATATTACTGTTTGTGCATTTACAATATTCATTGATTTTTGCCATTGAAAAACGTCCAGAAATGTTTGAAGCTACTGACTGAATGAAAGGAGCTGGCATCTCACTCTCTTTGAATCTTCTTTATCATGCTAGGATTAGCAGGAAAAAGCAAAAAATTTCAGAATTGCACCTTGCAATGTGGAGATATTACTGTTTGTGCATTTACAATATTCATTGATTTTTGCCATTGAAAAACATGTTTTTCATATACCAGAAATGTTTGAAGCTACTGACTGAATGAAAGGAGCTGGCATCTCACTCTCTTTGAATCTTCTTTATCATGCTAGGATTAGCAGGAAAAAGCTAAAAATTTCAGAATTGCACCGTGCAATGTGGAGATATTACTGTTTGTGCATTTACAATATTCATTGATTTTTGCCATTGAAAAACGTCCAGAAATGTTTGAAGCTACTGACTGAATGAAAGGAGCTGGCATCTCACTCTCTTTGAATCTTCTTTATCATGCTAGGATTAACAGGAAAAAGCTAAAAATTTCAGAATTGCACCGTGCAATGTGGAGATATTACTGTTTGTGCATTTACAATATTCATTGATTTTTGCCATTGAAAAACATGTTTTTCATATACCAGAAATGTTTGAAGCTACTGACTGAATGAAAGGAGCTGGCATCTCACTCTCTTTGAATCTTCTTTATCATGCTAGGATTAACAGGAAAAAGCTAAAAATTTCAGAATTGCACCTTGCAATGTGGAGATATTACTGTTTGTGCATTTACAATATTCATTGATTTTTGCCATTGAAAAACATGTTTTTCATATACCAGAAATGTTTGAAGCTACTGACTGAATGAAAGGAGCTGGCATCTCACTCTCTTTGAATCTTCTTTATCATGCTAGGATTAACAGGAAAAAGCAAAAAATTTCAGAATTGCACCTTGCAATGTGGAGATATTACTGTTTGTGCATTTACAATATTCATTGATTTTTGCCATTGAAAAACATGTTTTTCATATACCAGAAATGTTTGAAGCTACTTACTGAATGAAAGGAGCTGGCATCTCACTCTCTTTGAATCTTCTTTATCATGCTAGGATTAGCAGGAAAAAGCTAAAAATTTCAGAATTGCACCGTGCAATGTGGAGATATTACTGTTTGTGTATTTACAATATTCATTGATTTTTGCCATTGAAAAACGTCCAGAAATGTTTGAAGCTACTGACTGAATGAAAGGAGCTGGCATCTCACTCTCTTTGAATCTTCTTTATCATGCTAGGATTAACAGGAAAAAGCTAAAAATTTCAGAATTGCACCTTGCAATGTGGAGATATTACTGTTTGTGCATTTACAATATTCATTGATTTTTGCCATTGAAAAACGTCCAGAAATGTTTGAAGCTACTGCCTGAATGAAAGGAGCTGGCATCTCACTCTCTTTGAATCTTCTTTATCATGCTAGGATTAGCAGGAAAAAGCAAAAAATTTCAGAATTGCACCGTGCAATGTGGAGATATTACTGTTTGTGCATTTACAATATTCATTGATTTTTGCCATTGAAAAACATGTTTTTCATATACCAGAAATGTTTGAAGCTACTGACTGAATGAAAGGAGCTGGCATCTCACTCTCTTTGAATCTTCTTTATCATGCTAGGATTAGCAGGAAAAAGCAAAAAATTTCAGAATTGCACCGTGCAATGTGGAGATATTACTGTTTGTGCATTTACAATATTCATTGATTTTTGCCATTGAAAAACATGTTTTTCATATACCAGAAATGTTTGAAGCTACTGACTGAATGAAAGGAGCTGGCATCTCACTCTCTTTGAATCTTCTTTATCATGCTAGGATTAACAGGAAAAAGCAAAAAATTTCAGAATTGCACCGTGCAATGTGGAGATATTACTGTTTGTGCATTTACAATATTCATTGATTTTTGCCATTGAAAAACATGTTTTTCATATACCAGAAATGTTTGAAGCTACTGACTGAATGAAAGGAGCTGGCATCTCACTCTCTTTGAATCTTCTTTATCATGCTAGGATTAACAGGAAAAAGCAAAAAATTTCAGAATTGCACCGTGCAATGTGGAGATATTACTGTTTGTGCATTTACAATATTCATTGATTTTTGCCATTGAAAAACATGTTTTTCATATACCAGAAATGTTTGAAGCTACTGACTGAATGAAAGGAGCTGGCATCTCACTCTCTTTGAATCTTCTTTATCATGCTAGGATTAACAGGAAAAAGCAAAAAATTTCAGAATTGCACCTTGCAATGTGGAGATATTACTGTTTGTGCATTTACAATATTCATTGATTTTTGCCATTGAAAAACGTCCAGAAATGTTTGAAGCTACTGACTGAATGAAAGGAGCTGGCATCTCACTCTCTTTGAATCTTCTTTATCATGCTAGGATTAACAGGAAAAAGCTAAAAATTTCAGAATTGCACCGTGCAATGTGGAGATATTACTGTTTGTGCATTTACAATATTCATTGATTTTTGCCATTGAAAAACATGTTTTTCATATACCAGAAATGTTTGAAGCTACTGACTGAATGAAAGGAGCTGGCATCTCACTCTCTTTGAATCTTCTTTATCATGCTAGGATTAACAGGAAAAAGCTAAAAATTTCAGAATTGCACCGTGCAATGTGGAGATATTACTGTTTGTGCATTTACAATATTCATTGATTTTTGCCATTGAAAAACATGTTTTTCATATACCAGAAATGTTTGAAGCTACTGACTGAATGAAAGGAGCTGGCATCTCACTCTCTTTGAATCTTCTTTATCATGCTAGGATTAGCAGGAAAAAGCAAAAAATTTCAGAATTGCACCTTGCAATGTGGAGATATTACTGTTTGTGCATTTACAATATTCATTGATTTTTGCCATTGAAAAACATGTTTTTCATATACCAGAAATGTTTGAAGCTACTGACTGAATGAAAGGAGCTGGCATCTCACTCTCTTTGAATCTTCTTTATCATGCTAGGATTAGCAGGAAAAAGCAAAAAATTTCAGAATTGCACCTTGCAATGTGGAGATATTACTGTTTGTGCATTTACAATATTCATTGATTTTTGCCATTGAAAAACGTCCAGAAATGTTTGAAGCTACTGACTGAATGAAAGGAGCTGGCATCTCACTCTCTTTGAATCTTCTTTATCATGCTAGGATTAGCAGGAAAAAGCTAAAAATTTCAGAATTGCACCTTGCAATGTGGAGATATTACTGTTTGTGCATTTACAATATTCATTGATTTTTGCCATTGAAAAACGTCCAGAAATGTTTGAAGCTACTGACTGAATGAAAGGAGCTGGCATCTCACTCTCTTTGAATCTTCTTTATCATGCTAGGATTAACAGGAAAAAGCTAAAAATTTCAGAATTGCACCGTGCAATGTGGAGATATTACTGTTTGTGCATTTACAATATTCATTGATTTTTGCCATTGAAAAACATGTTTTTCATATACCAGAAATGTTTGAAGCTACTGACTGAATGAAAGGAGCTGGCATCTCACTCTCTTTGAATCTTCTTTATCATGCTAGGATTAGCAGGAAAAAGCAAAAAATTTCAGAATTGCACCTTGCAATGTGGAGATATTACTGTTTGTGCATTTACAATATTCATTGATTTTTGCCATTGAAAAACATGTTTTTCATATACCAGAAATGTTTGAAGCTACTGACTGAATGAAAGGAGCTGGCATCTCACTCTCTTTGAATCTTCTTTATCATGCTAGGATTAACAGGAAAAAGCTAAAAATTTCAGAATTGCACCGTGCAATGTGGAGATATTACTGTTTGTGCATTTACAATATTCATTGATTTTTGCCATTGAAAAACATGTTTTTCATATACCAGAAATGTTTGAAGCTACTGACTGAATGAAAGGAGCTGGCATCTCACTCTCTTTGAATCTTCTTTATCATGCTAGGATTAGCAGGAAAAAGCAAAAAATTTCAGAATTGCACCTTGCAATGTGGAGATATTACTGTTTGTGCATTTACAATATTCATTGATTTTTGCCATTGAAAAACGTCCAGAAATGTTTGAAGCTACTGACTGAATGAAAGGAGCTGGCATCTCACTCTCTTTGAATCTTCTTTATCATGCTAGGATTAACAGGAAAAAGCTAAAAATTTCAGAATTGCACCGTGCAATGTGGAGATATTACTGTTTGTGCATTTACAATATTCATTGATTTTTGCCATTGAAAAACATGTTTTTCATATACCAGAAATGTTTGAAGCTACTGACTGAATGAAAGGAGCTGGCATCTCACTCTCTTTGAATCTTCTTTATCATGCTAGGATTAACAGGAAAAAGCTAAAAATTTCAGAATTGCACCGTGCAATGTGGAGATATTACTGTTTGTGCATTTACAATATTCATTGATTTTTGCCATTGAAAAACGTCCAGAAATGTTTGAAGCTACTGACTGAATGAAAGGAGCTGGCATCTCACTCTCTTTGAATCTTCTTTATCATGCTAGGATTAGCAGGAAAAAGCAAAAAATTTCAGAATTGCACCTTGCAATGTGGAGATATTACTGTTTGTGCATTTACAATATTCATTGATTTTTGCCATTGAAAAACATGTTTTTCATATACCAGAAATGTTTGAAGCTACTGACTGAATGAAAGGAGCTGGCATCTCACTCTCTTTGAATCTTCTTTATCATGCTAGGATTAGCAGGAAAAAGCTAAAAATTTCAGAATTGCACCGTGCAATGTGGAGATATTACTGTTTGTGCATTTACAATATTCATTGATTTTTGCCATTGAAAAACGTCCAGAAATGTTTGAAGCTACTGACTGAATGAAAGGAGCTGGCATCTCACTCTCTTTGAATCTTCTTTATCATGCTAGGATTAACAGGAAAAAGCTAAAAATTTCAGAATTGCACCGTGCAATGTGGAGATATTACTGTTTGTGCATTTACAATAGTCATTGATTTTTGCCATTGAAAAACATGTTTTTCATATACCAGAAATGTTTGAAGCTACTGACTGAATGAAAGGAGCTGGCATCTCACTCTCTTTGAATCTTCTTTATCATGCTAGGATTAACAGGAAAAAGCTAAAAATTTCAGAATTGCACCTTGCAATGTGGAGATATTACTGTTTGTGCATTTACAATATTCATTGATTTTTGCCATTGAAAAACATGTTTTTCATATACCAGAAATGTTTGAAGCTACTGACTGAATGAAAGGAGCTGGCATCTCACTCTCTTTGAATCTTCTTTATCATGCTAGGATTAACAGGAAAAAGCAAAAAATTTCAGAATTGCACCTTGCAATGTGGAGATATTACTGTTTGTGCATTTACAATATTCATTGATTTTTGCCATTGAAAAACATGTTTTTCATATACCAGAAATGTTTGAAGCTACTGACTGAATGAAAGGAGCTGGCATCTCACTCTCTTTGAATCTTCTTTATCATGCTAGGATTAGCAGGAAAAAGCTAAAAATTTCAGAATTGCACCGTGCAATGTGGAGATATTACTGTTTGTGTATTTACAATATTCATTGATTTTTGCCATTGAAAAACGTCCAGAAATGTTTGAAGCTACTGACTGAATGAAAGGAGCTGGCATCTCACTCTCTTTGAATCTTCTTTATCATGCTAGGATTAACAGGAAAAAGCTAAAAATTTCAGAATTGCACCTTGCAATGTGGAGATATTACTGTTTGTGCATTTACAATATTCATTGATTTTTGCCATTGAAAAACATGTTTTTCATATACCAGAAATGTTTGAAGCTACTGACTGAATGAAAGGAGCTGGCATCTCACTCTCTTTGAATCTTCTTTATCATGCTAGGATTAGCAGGAAAAAGCTAAAAATTTCAGAATTGCACCGTGCAATGTGGAGATATTACTGTTTGTGCATTTACAATATTCATTGATTTTTGCCATTGAAAAACGTCCAGAAATGTTTGAAGCTACTGACTGAATGAAAGGAGCTGGCATCTCACTCTCTTTGAATCTTCTTTATCATGCTAGGATTAACAGGAAAAAGCTAAAAATTTCAGAATTGCACCTTGCAATGTGGAGATATTACTGTTTGTGCATTTACAATATTCATTGATTTTTGCCATTGAAAAACATGTTTTTCATATACCAGAAATGTTTGAAGCTACTGACTGAATGAAAGGAGCTGGCATCTCACTCTCTTTGAATCTTCTTTATCATGCTAGGATTAGCAGGAAAAAGCTAAAAATTTCAGAATTGCACCTTGCAATGTGGAGATATTACTGTTTGTGCATTTACAATATTCATTGATTTTTGCCATTGAAAAACGTCCAGAAATGTTTGAAGCTACTGACTGAATGAAAGGAGCTGGCATCTCACTCTCTTTGAATCTTCTTTATCATGCTAGGATTAGCAGGAAAAAGCAAAAAATTTCAGAATTGCACCGTGCAATGTGGAGATATTACTGTTTGTGCATTTACAATATTCATTGATTTTTGCCATTGAAAAACGTCCAGAAATGTTTGAAGCTACTGACTGAATGAAAGGAGCTGGCATCTCACTCTCTTTGAATCTTCTTTATCATGCTAGGATTAGCAGGAAAAAGCAAAAAATTTCAGAATTGCACCGTGCAATGTGGAGATATTACTGTTTGTGCATTTACAATATTCATTGATTTTTGCCATTGAAAAACATGTTTTTCATATACCAGAAATGTTTGAAGCTACTGACTGAATGAAAGGAGCTGGCATCTCACTCTCTTTGAATCTTCTTTATCATGCTAGGATTAACAGGAAAAAGCAAAAAATTTCAGAATTGCACCGTGCAATGTGGAGATATTACTGTTTGTGCATTTACAATATTCATTGATTTTTGCCATTGAAAAACGTCCAGAAATGTTTGAAGCTACTGACTGAATGAAAGTAGCTGGCATCTCACTCTCTTTGAATCTTCTTTATCATGCTAGGATTAGCAGGAAAAAGCTAAAAATTTCAGAATTGCACCTTGCAATGTGGAGATATTACTGTTTGTGCATTTACAATATTCATTGATTTTTGCCATTGAAAAACATGTTTTTCATATACCAGAAATGTTTGAAGCTACTGACTGAATGAAAGGAGCTGGCATCTCACTCTCTTTGAATCTTCTTTATCATGCTAGGATTAACAGGAAAAAGCTAAAAATTTCAGAATTGCACCGTGCAATGTGGAGATATTACTGTTTGTGCATTTACAATATTCATTGATTTTTGCCATTGAAAAACATGTTTTTCATATACCAGAAATGTTTGAAGCTACTGACTGAATGAAAGGAGCTGGCATCTCACTCTCTTTGAATCTTCTTTATCATGCTAGGATTAGCAGGAAAAAGCTAAAAATTTCAGAATTGCACCGTGCAATGTGGAGATATTACTGTTTGTGCATTTACAATATTCATTGATTTTTGCCATTGAAAAACATGTTTTTCATATACCAGAAATGTTTGAAGCTACTGACTGAATGAAAGGAGCTGGCATCTCACTCTCTTTGAATCTTCTTTATCATGCTAGGATTAACAGGAAAAAGCTAAAAATTTCAGAATTGCACCGTGCAATGTGGAGAT
The DNA here is from genome assembly GCF_046119375.1 of Phyllobates terribilis. Classification (NCBI taxonomy): domain Eukaryota; kingdom Metazoa; phylum Chordata; class Amphibia; order Anura; family Dendrobatidae; genus Phyllobates; species Phyllobates terribilis. The sequence continues at coordinate 30,613 of NW_027366290.1, read as the reverse complement.
ATTACTGTTTGTGCATTTACAATATTCATTGATTTTTGCCATTGAAAAACATGTTTTTCATATACCAGAAATGTTTGAAGCTACTGACTGAATGAAAGGAGCTGGCATCTCACTCTCTTTGAATCTTCTTTATCATGCTAGGATTAGCAGGAAAAAGCAAAAAATTTCAGAATTGCACCGTGCAATGTGGAGATATTACTGTTTGTGCATTTACAATATTCATTGATTTTTGCCATTGAAAAACATGTTTTTCATATACCAGAAATGTTTGAAGCTACTGACTGAATGAAAGGAGCTGGCATCTCACTCTCTTTGAATCTTCTTTATCATGCTAGGATTAACAGGAAAAAGCAAACAATTTCAGAATTGCACCTTGCAATGTGGAGATATTACTGTTTGTGTATTTACAATATTCATTGATTTTTGCCATTGAAAAACGTCCAGAAATGTTTGAAGCTACTGACTGAATGAAAGGAGCTGGCATCTCACTCTCTTTGAATCTTCTTTATCATGCTAGGATTAACAGGAAAAAGCTAAAAATTTCAGAATTGCACCTTGCAATGTGGAGATATTACTGTTTGTGCATTTACAATATTCATTGATTTTTGCCATTGAAAAACATGTTTTTCATATACCAGAAATGTTTGAAGCTACTGACTGAATGAAAGGAGCTGGCATCTCACTCTCTTTGAATCTTCTTTATCATGCTAGGATTAGCAGGAAAAAGCTAAAAATTTCAGAATTGCACCGTGCAATGTGGAGATATTACTGTTTGTGCATTTACAATATTCATTGATTTTTGCCATTGAAAAACGTCCAGAAATGTTTGAAGCTACTGACTGAATGAAAGGAGCTGGCATCTCACTCTCTTTGAATCTTCTTTATCATGCTAGGATTAACAGGAAAAAGCTAAAAATTTCAGAATTGCACCTTGCAATGTGGAGATATTACTGTTTGTGCATTTACAATATTCATTGATTTTTGCCATTGAAAAACATGTTTTTCATATACCAGAAATGTTTGAAGCTACTGACTGAATGAAAGGAGCTGGCATCTCACTCTCTTTGAATCTTCTTTATCATGCTAGGATTAGCAGGAAAAAGCTAAAAATTTCAGAATTGCACCTTGCAATGTGGAGATATTACTGTTTGTGCATTTACAATATTCATTGATTTTTGCCATTGAAAAACGTCCAGAAATGTTTGAAGCTACTGACTGAATGAAAGGAGCTGGCATCTCACTCTCTTTGAATCTTCTTTATCATGCTAGGATTAGCAGGAAAAAGCAAAAAATTTCAGAATTGCACCGTGCAATGTGGAGATATTACTGTTTGTGCATTTACAATATTCATTGATTTTTGCCATTGAAAAACGTCCAGAAATGTTTGAAGCTACTGACTGAATGAAAGGAGCTGGCATCTCACTCTCTTTGAATCTTCTTTATCATGCTAGGATTAGCAGGAAAAAGCAAAAAATTTCAGAATTGCACCGTGCAATGTGGAGATATTACTGTTTGTGCATTTACAATATTCATTGATTTTTGCCATTGAAAAACATGTTTTTCATATACCAGAAATGTTTGAAGCTACTGACTGAATGAAAGGAGCTGGCATCTCACTCTCTTTGAATCTTCTTTATCATGCTAGGATTAACAGGAAAAAGCAAAAAATTTCAGAATTGCACCGTGCAATGTGGAGATATTACTGTTTGTGCATTTACAATATTCATTGATTTTTGCCATTGAAAAACGTCCAGAAATGTTTGAAGCTACTGACTGAATGAAAGTAGCTGGCATCTCACTCTCTTTGAATCTTCTTTATCATGCTAGGATTAGCAGGAAAAAGCTAAAAATTTCAGAATTGCACCTTGCAATGTGGAGATATTACTGTTTGTGCATTTACAATATTCATTGATTTTTGCCATTGAAAAACATGTTTTTCATATACCAGAAATGTTTGAAGCTACTGACTGAATGAAAGGAGCTGGCATCTCACTCTCTTTGAATCTTCTTTATCATGCTAGGATTAACAGGAAAAAGCTAAAAATTTCAGAATTGCACCGTGCAATGTGGAGATATTACTGTTTGTGCATTTACAATATTCATTGATTTTTGCCATTGAAAAACATGTTTTTCATATACCAGAAATGTTTGAAGCTACTGACTGAATGAAAGGAGCTGGCATCTCACTCTCTTTGAATCTTCTTTATCATGCTAGGATTAGCAGGAAAAAGCTAAAAATTTCAGAATTGCACCGTGCAATGTGGAGATATTACTGTTTGTGCATTTACAATATTCATTGATTTTTGCCATTGAAAAACATGTTTTTCATATACCAGAAATGTTTGAAGCTACTGACTGAATGAAAGGAGCTGGCATCTCACTCTCTTTGAATCTTCTTTATCATGCTAGGATTAACAGGAAAAAGCTAAAAATTTCAGAATTGCACCGTGCAATGTGGAGATATTACTGTTTGTGCATTTACAATATTCATTGATTTTTGCCATTGAAAAACATGTTTTTCATATACCAGAAATGTTTGAAGCTACTGACTGAATGAAAGGAGCTGGCATCTCACTCTCTTTGAATCTTCTTTATCATGCTAGGATTAGCAGGAAAAAGCAAAAAATTTCAGAATTGCACCGTGCAATGTGGAGATATTACTGTTTGTGCATTTACAATATTCATTGATTTTTGCCATTGAAAAACATGTTTTTCATATACCAGAAATGTTTGAAGCTACTGACTGAATGAAAGGAGCTGGCATCTCACTCTCTTTGAATCTTCTTTATCATGCTAGGATTAACAGGAAAAAGCAAACAATTTCAGAATTGCACCTTGCAATGTGGAGATATTACTGTTTGTGCATTTACAATATTCATTGATTTTTGCCATTGAAAAACATGTTTTTCATATACCAGAAATGTTTGAAGCTACTGACTGAATGAAAGGAGCTGGCATCTCACTCTCTTTGAATCTTCTTTATCATGCTAGGATTAGCAGGAAAAAGCTAAAAATTTCAGAATTGCACCGTGCAATGTGGAGATATTACTGTTTGTGCATTTACAATATTCATTGATTTTTGCCATTGAAAAACGTCCAGAAATGTTTGAAGCTACTGACTGAATGAAAGGAGCTGGCATCTCACTCTCTTTGAATCTTCTTTATCATGCTAGGATTAACAGGAAAAAGCTAAAAATTTCAGAATTGCACCTTGCAATGTGGAGATATTACTGTTTGTGCATTTACAATATTCATTGATTTTTGCCATTGAAAAACATGTTTTTCATATACCAGAAATGTTTGAAGCTACTGACTGAATGAAAGGAGCTGGCATCTCACTCTCTTTGAATCTTCTTTATCATGCTAGGATTAGCAGGAAAAAGCTAAAAATTTCAGAATTGCACCGTGCAATGTGGAGATATTACTGTTTGTGCATTTACAATATTCATTGATTTTTGCCATTGAAAAACGTCCAGAAATGTTTGAAGCTACTGACTGAATGAAAGGAGCTGGCATCTCACTCTCTTTGAATCTTCTTTATCATGCTAGGATTAACAGGAAAAAGCTAAAAATTTCAGAATTGCACCTTGCAATGTGGAGATATTACTGTTTGTGCATTTACAATATTCATTGATTTTTGCCATTGAAAAACATGTTTTTCATATACCAGAAATGTTTGAAGCTACTGACTGAATGAAAGGAGCTGGCATCTCACTCTCTTTGAATCTTCTTTATCATGCTAGGATTAGCAGGAAAAAGCTAAAAATTTCAGAATTGCACCTTGCAATGTGGAGATATTACTGTTTGTGCATTTACAATATTCATTGATTTTTGCCATTGAAAAACGTCCAGAAATGTTTGAAGCTACTGACTGAATGAAAGGAGCTGGCATCTCACTCTCTTTGAATCTTCTTTATCATGCTAGGATTAGCAGGAAAAAGCAAAAAATTTCAGAATTGCACCGTGCAATGTGGAGATATTACTGTTTGTGCATTTACAATATTCATTGATTTTTGCCATTGAAAAACGTCCAGAAATGTTTGAAGCTACTGACTGAATGAAAGGAGCTGGCATCTCACTCTCTTTGAATCTTCTTTATCATGCTAGGATTAGCAGGAAAAAGCAAAAAATTTCAGAATTGCACCGTGCAATGTGGAGATATTACTGTTTGTGCATTTACAATATTCATTGATTTTTGCCATTGAAAAACATGTTTTTCATATACCAGAAATGTTTGAAGCTACTGACTGAATGAAAGGAGCTGGCATCTCACTCTCTTTGAATCTTCTTTATCATGCTAGGATTAACAGGAAAAAGCAAAAAATTTCAGAATTGCACCGTGCAATGTGGAGATATTACTGTTTGTGCATTTACAATATTCATTGATTTTTGCCATTGAAAAACGTCCAGAAATGTTTGAAGCTACTGACTGAATGAAAGGAGCTGGCATCTCACTCTCTTTGAATCTTCTTTATCATGCTAGGATTAGCAGGAAAAAGCTAAAAATTTCAGAATTGCACCTTGCAATGTGGAGATATTACTGTTTGTGCATTTACAATATTCATTGATTTTTGCCATTGAAAAACATGTTTTTCATATACCAGAAATGTTTGAAGCTACTGACTGAATGAAAGGAGCTGGCATCTCACTCTCTTTGAATCTTCTTTATCATGCTAGGATTAACAGGAAAAAGCTAAAAATTTCAGAATTGCACCGTGCAATGTGGAGATATTACTGTTTGTGCATTTACAATATTCATTGATTTTTGCCATTGAAAAACATGTTTTTCATATACCAGAAATGTTTGAAGCTACTGACTGAATGAAAGGAGCTGGCATCTCACTCTCTTTGAATCTTCTTTATCATGCTAGGATTAGCAGGAAAAAGCTAAAAATTTCAGAATTGCACCGTGCAATGTGGAGATATTACTGTTTGTGCATTTACAATATTCATTGATTTTTGCCATTGAAAAACATGTTTTTCATATACCAGAAATGTTTGAAGCTACTGACTGAATGAAAGGAGCTGGCATCTCACTCTCTTTGAATCTTCTTTATCATGCTAGGATTAACAGGAAAAAGCTAAAAATTTCAGAATTGCACCGTGCAATGTGGAGATATTACTGTTTGTGCATTTACAATATTCATTGATTTTTGCCATTGAAAAACATGTTTTTCATATACCAGAAATGTTTGAAGCTGCTGACTGAATGAAAGGAGCTGGCATCTCACTCTCTTTGAATCTTCTTTATCATGCTAGGATTAGCAGGAAAAAGCAAAAAATTTCAGAATTGCACCGTGCAATGTGGAGATATTACTGTTTGTGCATTTACAATATTCATTGATTTTTGCCATTGAAAAACATGTTTTTCATATACCAGAAATGTTTGAAGCTACTGACTGAATGAAAGGAGCTGGCATCTCACTCTCTTTGAATCTTCTTTATCATGCTAGGATTAACAGGAAAAAGCAAAAAATTTCAGAATTGCACCGTGCAATGTGGAGATATTACTGTTTGTGCATTTACAATATTCATTGATTTTTGCCATTGAAAAACATGTTTTTCATATACCAGAAATGTTTGAAGCTACTGACTGAATGAAAGGAGCTGGCATCTCACTCTCTTTGAATCTTCTTTATCATGCTAGGATTAACAGGAAAAAGCTAAAAATTTCAGAATTGCACCTTGCAATGTGGAGATATTACTGTTTGTGCATTTACAATATTCATTGATTTTTGCCATTGAAAAACGTCCAGAAATGTTTGAAGCTACTGCCTGAATGAAAGGAGCTGGCATCTCACTCTCTTTGAATCTTCTTTATCATGCTAGGATTAGCAGGAAAAAGCAAAAAATTTCAGAATTGCACCGTGCAATGTGGAGATATTACTGTTTGTGCATTTACAATATTCATTGATTTTTGCCATTGAAAAACATGTTTTTCATATACCAGAAATGTTTGAAGCTACTGACTGAATGAAAGGAGCTGGCATCTCACTCTCTTTGAATCTTCTTTATCATGCTAGGATTAGCAGGAAAAAGCAAAAAATTTCAGAATTGCACCGTGCAATGTGGAGATATTACTGTTTGTGCATTTACAATATTCATTGATTTTTGCCATTGAAAAACATGTTTTTCATATACCAGAAATGTTTGAAGCTACTGACTGAATGAAAGGAGCTGGCATCTCACTCTCTTTGAATCTTCTTTATCATGCTAGGATTAACAGGAAAAAGCAAAAAATTTCAGAATTGCACCGTGCAATGTGGAGATATTACTGTTTGTGCATTTACAATATTCATTGATTTTTGCCATTGAAAAACAAGTTTTTCATATACCAGAAATGTTTGAAGCTACTGACTGAATGAAAGGAGCTGGCATCTCACTCTCTTTGAATCTTCTTTATCATGCTAGGATTAACAGGAAAAAGCAAAAAATTTCAGAATTGCACCGTGCAATGTGGAGATATTACTGTTTGTGCATTTACAATATTCATTGATTTTTGCCATTGAAAAACATGTTTTTCATATACCAGAAATGTTTGAAGCTACTGACTGAATGAAAGGAGCTGGCATCTCACTCTCTTTGAATCTTCTTTATCATGCTAGGATTAACAGGAAAAAGCAAAAAATTTCAGAATTGCACCTTGCAATGTGGAGATATTACTGTTTGTGCATTTACAATATTCATTGATTTTTGCCATTGAAAAACGTCCAGAAATGTTTGAAGCTACTGACTGAATGAAAGGAGCTGGCATCTCACTCTCTTTGAATCTTCTTTATCATGCTAGGATTAACAGGAAAAAGCTAAAAATTTCAGAATTGCACCGTGCAATGTGGAGATATTACTGTTTGTGCATTTACAATATTCATTGATTTTTGCCATTGAAAAACATGTTTTTCATATACCAGAAATGTTTGAAGCTACTGACTGAATGAAAGGAGCTGGCATCTCACTCTCTTTGAATCTTCTTTATCATGCTAGGATTAGCAGGAAAAAGCAAAAAATTTCAGAATTGCACCTTGCAATGTGGAGATATTACTGTTTGTGCATTTACAATATTCATTGATTTTTGCCATTGAAAAACGTCCAGAAATGTTTGAAGCTACTGACTGAATGAAAGGAGCTGGCATCTCACTCTCTTTGAATCTTCTTTATCATGCTAGGATTAACAGGAAAAAGCTAAAAATTTCAGAATTGCACCGTGCAATGTGGAGATATTACTGTTTGTGCATTTACAATATTCATTGATTTTTGCCATTGAAAAACATGTTTTTCATATACCAGAAATGTTTGAAGCTACTGACTGAATGAAAGGAGCTGGCATCTCACTCTCTTTGAATCTTCTTTATCATGCTAGGATTAACAGGAAAAAGCTAAAAATTTCAGAATTGCACCGTGCAATGTGGAGATATTACTGTTTGTGCATTTACAATATTCATTGATTTTTGCCATTGAAAAACGTCCAGAAATGTTTGAAGCTACTGACTGAATGAAAGGAGCTGGCATCTCACTCTCTTTGAATCTTCTTTATCATGCTAGGATTAGCAGGAAAAAGCAAAAAATTTCAGAATTGCACCTTGCAATGTGGAGATATTACTGTTTGTGCATTTACAATATTCATTGATTTTTGCCATTGAAAAACATGTTTTTCATATACCAGAAATGTTTGAAGCTACTGACTGAATGAAAGGAGTTGGCATCTCACTCTCTTTGAATCTTCTTTATCATGCTAGGATTAGCAGGAAAAAGCTAAAAATTTCAGAATTGCACCGTGCAATGTGGAGATATTACTGTTTGTGCATTTACAATATTCATTGATTTTTGCCATTGAAAAACGTCCAGAAATGTTTGAAGCTACTGACTGAATGAAAGGAGCTGGCATCTCACTCTCTTTGAATCTTCTTTATCATGCTAGGATTAACAGGAAAAAGCTAAAAATTTCAGAATTGCACCGTGCAATGTGGAGATATTACTGTTTGTGCATTTACAATATTCATTGATTTTTGCCATTGAAAAACATGTTTTTCATATACCAGAAATGTTTGAAGCTACTGACTGAATGAAAGGAGCTGGCATCTCACTCTCTTTGAATCTTCTTTATCATGCTAGGATTAACAGGAAAAAGCTAAAAATTTCAGAATTGCACCTTGCAATGTGGAGATATTACTGTTTGTGCATTTACAATATTCATTGATTTTTGCCATTGAAAAACATGTTTTTCATATACCAGAAATGTTTGAAGCTACTGACTGAATGAAAGGAGCTGGCATCTCACTCTCTTTGAATCTTCTTTATCATGCTAGGATTAACAGGAAAAAGCAAAAAATTTCAGAATTGCACCTTGCAATGTGGAGATATTACTGTTTGTGCATTTACAATATTCATTGATTTTTGCCATTGAAAAACATGTTTTTCATATACCAGAAATGTTTGAAGCTACTGACTGAATGAAAGGAGCTGGCATCTCACTCTCTTTGAATCTTCTTTATCATGCTAGGATTAGCAGGAAAAAGCTAAAAATTTCAGAATTGCACCGTGCAATGTGGAGATATTACTGTTTGTGCATTTACAATATTCATTGATTTTTGCCATTGAAAAACGTCCAGAAATGTTTGAAGCTACTGACTGAATGAAAGGAGCTGGCATCTCACTCTCTTTGAATCTTCTTTATCATGCTAGGATTAGCAGGAAAAAGCTAAAAATTTCAGAATTGCACCGTGCAATGTGGAGATATTACTGTTTGTGCATTTACAATATTCATTGATTTTTGCCATTGAAAAACGTCCAGAAATGTTTGAAGCTACTGACTGAATGAAAGGAGCTGGCATCTCACTCTCTTTGAATCTTCTTTATCATGCTAGGATTAACAGGAAAAAGCTAAAAATTTCAGAATTGCACCTTGCAATGTGGAGATATTACTGTTTGTGCATTTACAATATTCATTGATTTTTGCCATTGAAAAACATGTTTTTCATATACCAGAAATGTTTGAAGCTACTGACTGAATGAAAGGAGCTGGCATCTCACTCTCTTTGAATCTTCTTTATCATGCTAGGATTAGCAGGAAAAAGCTAAAAATTTCAGAATTGCACCTTGCAATGTGGAGATATTACTGTTTGTGCATTTACAATATTCATTGATTTTTGCCATTGAAAAACGTCCAGAAATGTTTGAAGCTACTGACTGAATGAAAGGAGCTGGCATCTCACTCTCTTTGAATCTTCTTTATCATGCTAGGATTAGCAGGAAAAAGCAAAAAATTTCAGAATTGCACCGTGCAATGTGGAGATATTACTGTTTGTGCATTTACAATATTCATTGATTTTTGCCATTGAAAAACGTCCAGAAATGTTTGAAGCTACTGACTGAATGAAAGGAGCTGGCATCTCACTCTCTTTGAATCTTCTTTATCATGCTAGGATTAACAGGAAAAAGCTAAAAATTTCAGAATTGCACCTTGCAATGTGGAGATATTACTGTTTGTGCATTTACTATATTCATTGATTTTTGCCATTGAAAAACATGTTTTTCATATACCAGAAATGTTTGAAGCTACTGACTGAATGAAAGGAGCTGGCATCTCACTCTCTTTGAATCTTCTTTATCATGCTAGGATTAACAGGAAAAAGCTAAAAATTTCAGAATTGCACCGTGCAATGTGGAGATATTACTGTTTGTGCATTTACAATATTCATTGATTTTTGCCATTGAAAAACATGTTTTTCATATACCAGAAATGTTTGAAGCTACTGACTGAATGAAAGGAGCTGGCATCTCACTCTCTTTGAATCTTCTTTATCATGCTAGGATTAGCAGGAAAAAGCTAAAAATTTCAGAATTGCACCGTGCAATGTGGAGATATTACTGTTTGTGCATTTACAATATTCATTGATTTTTGCCATTGAAAAACATGTTTTTCATATACCAGAAATGTTTGAAGCTACTGACTGAATGAAAGGAGCTGGCATCTCACTCTCTTTGAATCTTCTTTATCATGCTAGGATTAACAGGAAAAAGCTAAAAATTTCAGAATTGCACCGTGCAATGTGGAGATATTACTGTTTGTGCATTTACAATATTCATTGATTTTTGCCATTGAAAAACATGTTTTTCATATACCAGAAATGTTTGAAGCTACTGACTGAATGAAAGGAGCTGGCATCTCACTCTCTTTGAATCTTCTTTATCATGCTAGGATTAGCAGGAAAAAGCAAAAAATTTCAGAATTGCACCGTGCAATGTGGAGATATTACTGTTTGTGCATTTACAATATTCATTGATTTTTGCCATTGAAAAACATGTTTTTCATATACCAGAAATGTTTGAAGCTACTGACTGAATGAAAGGAGCTGGCATCTCACTCTCTTTGAATCTTCTTTATCATGCTAGGATTAACAGGAAAAAGCAAAAAATTTCAGAATTGCACCGTGCAATGTGGAGATATTACTGTTTGTGCATTTACAATATTCATTGATTTTTGCCATTGAAAAACATGTTTTTCATATACCAGAAATGTTTGAAGCTACTGACTGAATGAAAGGAGCTGGCATCTCACTCTCTTTGAATCTTCTTTATCATGCTAGGATTAACAGGAAAAAGCTAAAAATTTCAGAATTGCACCTTGCAATGTGGAGATATTACTGTTTGTGCATTTACAATATTCATTGATTTTTGCCATTGAAAAACGTCCAGAAATGTTTGAAGCTACTGCCTGAATGAAAGGAGCTGGCATCTCACTCTCTTTGAATCTTCTTTATCATGCTAGGATTAGCAGGAAAAAGCAAAGAATTTCAGAATTGCACCGTGCAATGTGGAGATATTACTGTTTGTGCATTTACAATATTCATTGATTTTTGCCATTGAAAAACATGTTTTTCATATACCAGAAATGTTTGAAGCTACTGACTGAATGAAAGGAGCTGGCATCTCACTCTCTTTGAATCTTCTTTATCATGCTAGGATTAGCAGGAAAAAGCAAAAAATTTCAGAATTGCACCGTGCAATGTGGAGATATTACTGTTTGTGCATTTACAATATTCATTGATTTTTGCCATTGAAAAACATGTTTTTCATATACCAGAAATGTTTGAAGCTACTGACTGAATGAAAGGAGCTGGCATCTCACTCTCTTTGAATCTTCTTTATCATGCTAGGATTAACAGGAAAAAGCAAAAAATTTCAGAATTGCACCGTGCAATGTGGAGATATTACTGTTTGTGCATTTACAATATTCATTGATTTTTGCCATTGAAAAACAAGTTTTTCATATACCAGAAATGTTTGAAGCTACTGACTGAATGAAAGGAGCTGGCATCTCACTCTCTTTGAATCTTCTTTATCATGCTAGGATTAACAGGAAAAAGCAAAAAAATTCAGAATTGCACCGTGCAATGTGGAGATATTACTGTTTGTGCATTTACAATATTCATTGATTTTTGCCATTGAAAAACATGTTTTTCATATACCAGAAATGTTTGAAGCTACTGACTGAATGAAAGGAGCTGGCATCTCAATCTCTTTGAATCTTCTTTATCATGCTAGGATTAACAGGAAAAAGCAAAAAATTTCAGAATTGCACCTTGCAATGTGGAGATATTACTGTTTGTGCATTTACAATATTCATTGATTTTTGCCATTGAAAAACGTCCAGAAATGTTTGAAGCTACTGACTGAATGAAAGGAGCTGGCATCTCACTCTCTTTGAATCTTCTTTATCATGCTAGGATTAACAGGAAAAAGCTAAAAATTTCAGAATTGCACCGTGCAATGTGGAGATATTACTGTTTGTGCATTTACAATATTCATTGATTTTTGCCATTGAAAAACATGTTTTTCATATACCAGAAATGTTTGAAGCTACTGACTGAATGAAAGGAGCTGGCATCTCACTCTCTTTGAATCTTCTTTATCATGCTAGGATTAGCAGGAAAAAGCAAAAAATTTCAGAATTGCACCTTGCAATGTGGAGATATTACTGTTTGTGCATTTACAATATTCATTGATTTTTGCCATTGAAAAACGTCCAGAAATGTTTGAAGCTACTGACTGAATGAAAGGAGCTGGCATCTCACTCTCTTTGAATCTTCTTTATCATGCTAGGATTAACAGGAAAAAGCTAAAAATTTCAGAATTGCACCGTGCAATGTGGAGATATTACTGTTTGTGCATTTACAATATTCATTGATTTTTGCCATTGAAAAACATGTTTTTCATATACCAGAAATGTTTGAAGCTACTGACTGAATGAAAGGAGCTGGCATCTCACTCTCTTTGAATCTTCTTTATCATGCTAGGATTAACAGGAAAAAGCTAAAAATTTCAGAATTGCACCGTGCAATGTGGAGATATTACTGTTTGTGCATTTACAATATTCATTGATTTTTGCCATTGAAAAACGTCCAGAAATGTTTGAAGCTACTGACTGAATGAAAGGAGCTGGCATCTCACTCTCTTTGAATCTTCTTTATCATGCTAGGATTAGCAGGAAAAAGCAAAAAATTTCAGAATTGCACCTTGCAATGTGGAGATATTACTGTTTGTGCATTTACAATATTCATTGATTTTTGCCATTGAAAAACATGTTTTTCATATACCAGAAATGTTTGAAGCTACTGACTGAATGAAAGGAGCTGGCATCTCACTCTCTTTGAATCTTCTTTATCATGCTAGGATTAGCAGGAAAAAGCTAAAAATTTCAGAATTGCACCGTGCAATGTGGAGATATTACTGTTTGTGCATTTACAATATTCATTGATTTTTGCCATTGAAAAACGTCCAGAAATGTTTGAAGCTACTGACTGAATGAAAGGAGCTGGCATCTCACTCTCTTTGAATCTTCTTTATCATGCTAGGATTAACAGGAAAAAGCTAAAAATTTCAGAATTGCACCGTGCAATGTGGAGATATTACTGTTTGTGCATTTACAATATTCATTGATTTTTGCCATTGAAAAACATGTTTTTCATATACCAGAAATGTTTGAAGCTACTGACTGAATGAAAGGAGCTGGCATCTCACTCTCTTTGAATCTTCTTTATCATGCTAGGATTAACAGGAAAAAGCTAAAAATTTCAGAATTGCACCTTGCAATGTGGAGATATTACTGTTTGTGCATTTACAATATTCATTGATTTTTGCCATTGAAAAACATGTTTTTCATATACCAGAAATGTTTGAAGCTACTGACTGAATGAAAGGAGCTGGCATCTCACTCTCTTTGAATCTTCTTTATCATGCTAGGATTAACAGGAAAAAGCAAAAAATTTCAGAATTGCACCTTGCAATGTGGAGATATTACTGTTTGTGCATTTACAATATTCATTGATTTTTGCCATTGAAAAACATGTTTTTCATATACCAGAAATGTTTGAAGCTACTGACTGAATGAAAGGAGCTGGCATCTCACTCTCTTTGAATCTTCTTTATCATGCTAGGATTAGCAGGAAAAAGCTAAAAATTTCAGAATTGCACCGTGCAATGTGGAGATATTACTGTTTGTGCATTTACAATATTCATTGATTTTTGCCATTGAAAAACGTCCAGAAATGTTTGAAGCTACTGACTGAATGAAAGGAGCTGGCATCTCACTCTCTTTGAATCTTCTTTATCATGCTAGGATTAACAGGAAAAAGCTAAAAATTTCAGAATTGCACCTTGCAATGTGGAGATATTACTGTTTGTGCATTTACAATATTCATTGATTTTTGCCATTGAAAAACATGTTTTTCATATACCAGAAATGTTTGAAGCTACTGACTGAATGAAAGGAGCTGGCATCTCACTCTCTTTGAATCTTCTTTATCATGCTAGGATTAGCAGGAAAAAGCTAAAAATTTCAGAATTGCACCGTGCAATGTGGAGATATTACTGTTTGTGCATTTACAATATTCATTGATTTTTGCCATTGAAAAACGTCCAGAAATGTTTGAAGCTACTGACTGAATGAAAGGAGCTGGCATCTCACTCTCTTTGAATCTTCTTTATCATGCTAGGATTAACAGGAAAAAGCTAAAAATTTCAGAATTGCACCTTGCAATGTGGAGATATTACTGTTTGTGCATTTACAATATTCATTGATTTTTGCCATTGAAAAACATGTTTTTCATATACCAGAAATGTTTGAAGCTACTGACTGAATGAAAGGAGCTGGCATCTCACTCTCTTTGAATCTTCTTTATCATGCTAGGATTAGCAGGAAAAAGCTAAAAATTTCAGAATTGCACCTTGCAATGTGGAGATATTACTGTTTGTGCATTTACAATATTCATTGATTTTTGCCATTGAAAAACGTCCAGAAATATTTGAAGCTACTGACTGAATGAAAGGAGCTGGCATCTCACTCTCTTTGAATCTTCTTTATCATGCTAGGATTAGCAGGAAAAAGCAAAAAATTTCAGAATTGCACCGTGCAATGTGGAGATATTACTGTTTGTGCATTTACAATATTCATTGATTTTTGCCATTGAAAAACGTCCAGAAATGTTTGAAGCTACTGACTGAATGAAAGGAGCTGGCATCTCACTCTCTTTGAATCTTCTTTATCATGCTAGGATTAGCAGGAAAAAGCAAAAAATTTCAGAATTGCACCGTGCAATGTGGAGATATTACTGTTTGTGCATTTACAATATTCATTGATTTTTGCCATTGAAAAACATGTTTTTCATATACCAGAAATGTTTGAAGCTACTGACTGAATGAAAGGAGCTGGCATCTCACTCTCTTTGAATCTTCTTTATCATGCTAGGATTAACAGGAAAAAGCAAAAAATTTCAGAATTGCACCGTGCAATGTGGAGATATTACTGTTTGTGCATTAACAATATTCATTGATTTTTGCCATTGAAAAACGTCCAGAAATGTTTGAAGCTACTGACTGAATGAAAGGAGCTGGCATCTCACTCTCTTTGAATCTTCTTTATCATGCTAGGATTAGCAGGAAAAAGCTAAAAATTTCAGAATTGCACCTTGCAATGTGGAGATATTACTGTTTGTGCATTTACAATATTCATTGATTTTTGCCATTGAAAAACATGTTTTTCATATACCAGAAATGTTTGAAGCTACTGACTGAATGAAAGGAGCTGGCATCTCACTCTCTTTGAATCTTCTTTATCATGCTAGGATTAACAGGAAAAAGCTAAAAATTTCAGAATTGCACCGTGCAATGTGGAGATATTACTGTTTGTGCATTTACAATATTCATTGATTTTTGCCATTGAAAAACATGTTTTTCATATACCAGAAATGTTTGAAGCTACTGACTGAATGAAAGGAGCTGGCATCTCACTCTCTTTGAATCTTCTTTATCATGCTAGGATTAGCAGGAAAAAGCTAAAAATTTCAGAATTGCACCGTGCAATGTGGAGATATTACTGTTTGTGCATTTACAATATTCATTGATTTTTGCCATTGAAAAACATGTTTTTCATATACCAGAAATGTTTGAAGCTACTGACTGAATGAAAGGAGCTGGCATCTCACTCTCTTTGAATCTTCTTTATCATGCTAGGATTAACAGGAAAAAGCTAAAAATTTCAGAATTGCACCGTGCAATGTGGAGATATTACTGTTTGTGCATTTACAATATTCATTGATTTTTGCCATTGAAAAACATGTTTTTCATATACCAGAAATGTTTGAAGCTACTGACTGAATGAAAGGAGCTGGCATCTCACTCTCTTTGAATCTTCTTTATCATGCTAGGATTAGCAGGAAAAAGCAAAAAATTTCAGAATTGCACCGTGCAATGTGGAGATATTACTGTTTGTGCATTTACAATATTCATTGATTTTTGCCATTGAAAAACATGTTTTTCATATACCAGAAATGTTTGAAGCTACTGACTGAATGAAAGGAGCTGGCATCTCACTCTCTTTGAATCTTCTTTATCATGCTAGGATTAACAGGAAAAAGCAAAAAATTTCAGAATTGCACCGTGCAATGTGGAGATATTACTGTTTGTGCATTTACAATATTCATTGATTTTTGCCATTGAAAAACATGTTTTTCATATACCAGAAATGTTTGAAGCTACTGACTGAATGAAAGGAGCTGGCATCTCACTCTCTTTGAATCTTCTTTATCATGCTAGGATTAACAGGAAAAAGCTAAAAATTTCAGAATTGCACCTTGCAATGTGGAGATATTACTGTTTGTGCATTTACAATATTCATTGATTTTTGCCATTGAAAAACGTCCAGAAATGTTTGAAGCTACTGCCTGAATGAAAGGAGCTGGCATCTCACTCTCTTTGAATCTTCTTTATCATGCTAGGATTAGCAGGAAAAAGCAAAAAATTTCAGAATTGCACCGTGCAATGTGGAGATATTACTGTTTGTGCATTTACAATATTCATTGATTTTTGCCATTGAAAAACATGTTTTTCATATACCAGAAATGTTTGAAGCTACTGACTGAATGAAAGGAGCTGGCATCTCACTCTCTTTGAATCTTCTTTATCATGCTAGGATTAGCAGGAAAAAGCAAAAAATTTCAGAATTGCACCGTGCAATGTGGAGATATTACTGTTTGTGCATTTACAATATTCATTGATTTTTGCCATTGAAAAACATGTTTTTCATATACCAGAAATGTTTGAAGCTACTGACTGAATGAAAGGAGCTGGCATCTCACTCTCTTTGAATCTTCTTTATCATGCTAGGATTAACAGGAAAAAGCAAAAAATTTCAGAATTGCACCGTGCAATGTGGAGATATTACTGTTTGTGCATTTACAATATTCATTGATTTTTGCCATTGAAAAACATGTTTTTCATATACCAGAAATGTTTGAAGCTACTGACTGAATGAAAGGAGCTGGCATCTCACTCTCTTTGAATCTTCTTTATCATGCTAGGATTAACAGGAAAAAGCAAAAAATTTCAGAATTGCACCGTGCAATGTGGAGATATTACTGTTTGTGCATTTACAATATTCATTGATTTTTGCCATTGAAAAACATGTTTTTCATATACCAGAAATGTTTGAAGCTACTGACTGAATGAAAGGAGCTGGCATCTCACTCTCTTTGAATCTTCTTTATCATGCTAGGATTAACAGGAAAAAGCAAAAAATTTCAGAATTGCACCTTGCAATGTGGAGATATTACTGTTTGTGCATTTACAATATTCATTGATTTTTGCCATTGAAAAACGTCCAGAAATGTTTGAAGCTACTGACTGAATGAAAGGAGCTGGCATCTCACTCTCTTTGAATCTTCTTTATCATGCTAGGATTAACAGGAAAAAGCTAAAAATTTCAGAATTGCACCGTGCAATGTGGAGATATTACTGTTTGTGCATTTACAATATTCATTGATTTTTGCCATTGAAAAACATGTTTTTCATATACCAGAAATGTTTGAAGCTACTGACTGAATGAAAGGAGCTGGCATCTCACTCTCTTTGAATCTTCTTTATCATGCTAGGATTAACAGGAAAAAGCAAAAAATTTCAGAATTGCACCGTGCAATGTGGAGATATTACTGTTTGTGCATTTACAATATTCATTGATTTTTGCCATTGAAAAACATGTTTTTCATATACCAGAAATGTTTGAAGCTACTGACTGAATGAAAGGAGCTGGCATCTCACTCTCTTTGAATCTTCTTTATCATGCTAGGATTAACAGGAAAAAGCTAAAAATTTCAGAATTGCACCGTGCAATGTGGAGATATTACTGTTTGTGCATTTACAATATTCATTGATTTTTGCCATTGAAAAACATGTTTTTCATATACCAGAAATGTTTGAAGCTACTGACTGAATGAAAGGAGCTGGCATCTCACTCTCTTTGAATCTTCTTTATCATGCTAGGATTAACAGGAAAAAGCTAAAAATTTCAGAATTGCACCTTGCAATGTGGAGATATTACTGTTTGTGCATTTACAATATTCATTGATTTTTGCCATTGAAAAACATGTTTTTCATATACCAGAAATGTTTGAAGCTACTGACTGAATGAAAGGAGCTGGCATCTCACTCTCTTTGAATCTTCTTTATCATGCTAGGATTAGCAGGAAAAAGCAAAAAATTTCAGAATTGCACCGTGCAATGTGGAGATATTACTGTTTGTGCATTTACAATATTCATTGATTTTTGCCATTGAAAAACATGTTTTTCATATACCAGAAATGTTTGAAGCTACTGACTGAATGAAAGGAGCTGGCATCTCACTCTCTTTGAATCTTCTTTATCATGCTAGGATTAACAGGAAAAAGCTAAAAATTTCAGAATTGCACCGTGCAATGTGGAGATATTACTGTTTGTGCATTTACAATATTCATTGATTTTTGCCATTGAAAAACATGTTTTTCATATACCAGAAATGTTTGAAGCTACTGACTGAATGAAAGGAGCTGGCATCTCACTCTCTTTGAATCTTCTTTATCATGCTAGGATTAACAGGAAAAAGCTAAAAATTTCAGAATTGCACCGTGCAATGTGGAGATATTACTGTTTGTGCATTTACAATATTCATTGATTTTTGCCATTGAAAAACGTCCAGAAATGTTTGAAGCTACTGACTGAATGAAAGGAGCTGGCATCTCACTCTCTTTGAATCTTCTTTATCATGCTAGGATTAACAGGAAAAAGCTAAAAATTTCAGAATTGCACCGTGCAATGTGGAGATATTACTGTTTGTGCATTTACAATATTCATTGATTTTTGCCATTGAAAAACATGTTTTTCATATACCAGAAATGTTTGAAGCTACTGACTGAATGAAAGGAGCTGGCATCTCACTCTCTTTGAATCTTCTTTATCATGCTAGGATTAGCAGGAAAAAGCAAAAAATTTCAGAATTGCACCTTGCAATGTGGAGATATTACTGTTTGTGCATTTACAATATTCATTGATTTTTGCCATTGAAAAACATGTTTTTCATATACCAGAAATGTTTGAAGCTACTGACTGAATGAAAGGAGCTGGCATCTCACTCTCTTTGAATCTTCTTTATCATGCTAGGATTAGCAGGAAAAAGCAAAAAATTTCAGAATTGCACCGTGCAATGTGGAGATATTACTGTTTGTGCATTTACAATATTCATTGATTTTTGCCATTGAAAAACATGTTTTTCATATACCAGAAATGTTTGAAACTACTGACTGAATGAAAGGAGCTGGCATCTCACTCTCTTTGAATCTTCTTTATCATGCTAGGATTAACAGGAAAAAGCTAAAAATTTCAGAATTGCACCGTGCAATGTGGAGATATTACTGTTTGTGCATTTACAATATTCATTGATTTTTGCCATTGAAAAACATGTTTTTCATATACCAGAAATGTTTGAAGCTACTGACTGAATGAAAGGAGCTGGCATCTCACTCTCTTTGAATCTTCTTTATCATGCTAGGATTAGCAGGAAAAAGCAAAAAATTTCAGAATTGCACCTTGCAATGTGGAGATATTACTGTTTGTGCATTTACAATATTCATTGATTTTTGCCATTGAAAAACATGTTTTTCATATACCAGAAATGTTTGAAGCTACTGACTGAATGAAAGGAGCTGGCATCTCACTCTCTTTGAATCTTCTTTATCATGCTAGGATTAGCAGGAAAAAGCAAAAAATTTCAGAATTGCACCGTGCAATGTGGAGATATTACTGTTTGTGCATTTACAATATTCATTGATTTTTGCCATTGAAAAACGTCCAGAAATGTTTGAAGCTACTGACTGAATGAAAGGAGCTGGCATCTCACTCTCTTTGAATCTTATTTATCATGCTAGGATTAGCAGGAAAAAGCAAAAAATTTCAGAATTGCACCTTGCAATGTGGAGATATTACTGTTTGTGCATTTACAATATTCATTGATTTTTGCCATTGAAAAACATGTTTTTCATATACCAGAAATGTTTGAAGCTACTGACTGAATGAAAGGAGCTGGCATCTCACTCTCTTTGAATCTTCTTTATCATGCTAGGATTAGCAGGAAAAAGCTAAAAATTTCAGAATTGCACCGTGCAATGTGGAGATATTACTGTTTGTGCATTTACAATATTCATTGATTTTTGCCATTGAAAAACATGTTTTTCATATACCAGAAATGTTTGAAGCTACTGACTGAATGAAAGGAGCTGGCATCTCACTCTCTTTGAATCTTCTTTATCATGCTAGGATTAGCAGGAAAAAGCAAAAAATTTCAGAATTGCACCTTGCAATGTGGAGATATTACTGTTTGTGCATTTACAATATTCATTGATTTTTGCCATTGAAAAACATGTTTTTCATATACCAGAAATGTTTGAAGCTACTGACTGAATGAAAGGAGCTGGCATCTCACTCTCTTTGAATCTTCTTTATCATGCTAGGATTAGCAGGAAAAAGCAAAAAATTTCAGAATTGCACCGTGCAATGTGGAGATATTACTGTTTGTGCATTTACAATATTCATTGATTTTTGCCATTGAAAAACGTCCAGAAATGTTTGAAGCTACTGACTGAATGAAAGGAGCTGGCATCTCACTCTCTTTGAATCTTCTTTATCATGCTAGGATTAACAGGAAAAAGCAAAAAATTTCAGAATTGCACCGTGCAATGTGGAGATATTACTGTTTGTGCATTTACAATATTCATTGATTTTTGCCATTGAAAAACATGTTTTTCATATACCAGAAATGTTTGAAGCTACTGACTGAATGAAAGGAGCTGGCATCTCACTCTCTTTGAATCTTCTTTATCATGCTAGGATTAACAGGAAAAAGCAAAAAATTTCAGAATTGCACCTTGCAATGTGGAGATATTACTGTTTGTGCATTTACAATATTCATTGATTTTTGCCATTGAAAAACATGTTTTTCATATACCAGAAATGTTTGAAGCTACTGACTGAATGAAAGGAGCTGGCATCTCACTCTCTTTGAATCTTCTTTATCATGCTAGGATTAACAGGAAAAAGCAAAAAATTTCAGAATTGCACCGTGCAATGTGGAGATATTACTGTTTGTGCATTTACAATATTCATTGATTTTTGCCATTGAAAAACATGTTTTTCATATACCAGAAATGTTTGAAGCTACTGACTGAATGAAAGGAGCTGGCATCTCACTCTCTTTGAATCTTCTTTATCATGCTAGGATTAACAGGAAAAAGCTAAAAATTTCAGAATTGCACCTTGCAATGTGGAGATATTGCTGTTTGTGCATTTACAATATTCATTGATTTTTGCCATTGAAAAACGTCCAGAAATGTTTGAAGCTACTGACTGAATGAAAGGAGCTGGCATCTCACTCTCTTTGAATCTTCTTTATCATGCTAGGATTAACAGGAAAAAGCTAAAAATTTCAGAATTGCACCGTGCAATGTGGAGATATTACTGTTTGTGCATTTACAATATTCATTGATTTTTGCCATTGAAAAACATGTTTTTCATATACCAGAAATGTTTGAAGCTACTGACTGAATGAAAGGAGCTGGCATCTCACTCTCTTTGAATCTTCTTTATCATGCTAGGATTAACAGGAAAAAGCTAAAAATTTCAGAATTGCACCGTGCAATGTGGAGATATTACTGTTTGTGCATTTACAATATTCATTGATTTTTGCCATTGAAAAACATGTTTTTCATATACCAGAAATGTGTGAAGCTACTGACTGAATGAAAGGAGCTGGCATCTCACTCTCTTTGAATCTTTTTTATCATGCTAGGATTAACAGGAAAAAGCAAAAAATTTCAGAATTGCACCGTGCAATGTGGAGATATTACTGTTTGTGCATTTACAATATTCATTGATTTTTGCCATTGAAAAACATGTTTTTCATATACCAGAAATGTTTGAAGCTACTGACTGAATGAAAGGAGCTGGCATCTCACTCTCTTTGAATCTTCTTTATCATGCTAGGATTAGCAGGAAAAAGCAAAAAATTTCAGAATTGCACCTTGCAATGTGGAGATATTACTGTTTGTGCATTTACAATATTCATTGATTTTTGCCATTGAAAAACATGTTTTTCATATACCAGAAATGTTTGAAGCTACTGACTGAATGAAAGGAGCTGGCATCTCACTCTCTTTGAATCTTCTTTATCATGCTAGGATTAGCAGGAAAAAGCTAAAAATTTCAGAATTGCACCTTGCAATGTGGAGATATTACTGTTTGTGCATTTACAATATTCATTGATTTTTGCCATTGAAAAACATGTTTTTCATATACCAGAAATGTTTGAAGCTACTGACTGAATGAAAGGAGCTGGCATCTCACTCTCTTTGAATCTTCTTTATCATGCTAGGATTAACAGGAAAAAGCTAAAAATTTCAGAATTGCACCGTGCAATGTGGAGATATTACTGTTTGTGCATTTACAATATTCATTGATTTTTGCCATTGAAAAACATGTTTTTCATATACCAGAAATGTTTGAAGCTACTGACTGAATGAAAGGAGCTGGCATCTCACTCTCTTTGAATCTTCTTTATCATGCTAGGATTAGCAGGAAAAAGCTAAAAATTTCAGAATTGCACCGTGCAATGTGGAGATATTACTGTTTGTGCATTTACAATATTCATTGATTTTTGCCATTGAAAAACATGTTTTTCATATACCAGAAATGTTTGAAGCTACTGACTGAATGAAAGGAGCTGGCATCTCACTCTCTTTGAATCTTCTTTATCATGCTAGGATTAACAGGAAAAAGCTAAAAATTTCAGAATTGCACCGTGCAATGTGGAGATATTACTGTTTGTGCATTTACAATATTCATTGATTTTTGCCATTGAAAAACATGTTTTTCATATACCAGAAATGT
Source organism: Phyllobates terribilis (assembly GCF_046119375.1). Classification (NCBI taxonomy): domain Eukaryota; kingdom Metazoa; phylum Chordata; class Amphibia; order Anura; family Dendrobatidae; genus Phyllobates; species Phyllobates terribilis. Next base: position 7,873 of record NW_027366290.1, on the reverse strand, counting down.
TTGAAGCTACTGACTGAATGAAAGGAGCTGGCATCTCACTCTCTTTGAATCTTTATCATGCTAGGATTAGCAGGAAAAAGCAAAAAATTTCAGAATTGCACCGTGCAATGTGGAGATATTACTGTTTGTGCATTTACAATATTCATTGATTTTTGCCATTGAAAAACATGTTTTTCATATACCAGAAATGTTTGAAGCTACTGACTGAATGAAAGGAGCTGGCATCTCACTCTCTTTGAATCTTCTTTATCATGCTAGGATTAACAGGAAAAAGCAAAAAATTTCAGAATTGCACCGTGCAATGTGGAGATATTACTGTTTGTGCATTTACAATATTCATTGATTTTTGCCATTGAAAAACATGTTTTTCATATACCAGAAATGTTTGAAGCTACTGACTGAATGAAAGGAGCTGGCATCTCACTCTCTTTGAATCTTTTTTATCATGCTAGGATTAACAGGAAAAAGCTAAAAATTTCAGAATTGCACCTTGCAATGTGGAGATATTACTGTTTGTGCATTTACAATATTCATTGATTTTTGCCATTGAAAAACGTCCAGAAATGTTTGAAGCTACTGACTGAATGAAAGGAGCTGGCATCTCACTCTCTTTGAATCTTCTTTATCATGCTAGGATTAGCAGGAAAAAGCAAAAAATTTCAGAATTGCACCGTGCAATGTGGAGATATTACTGTTTGTGCATTTACAATATTCATTGATTTTTGCCATTGAAAAACATGTTTTTCATATACCAGAAATGTTTGAAGCTACTGACTGAATGAAAGGAGCTGGCATCTCACTCTCTTTGAATCTTCTTTATCATGCTAGGATTAGCAGGAAAAAGCAAAAAATTTCAGAATTGCACCGTGCAATGTGGAGATATTACTGTTTGTGCATTTACAATATTCATTGATTTTTGCCATTGAAAAACATGTTTTTCATATACCAGAAATGTTTGAAGCTACTGACTGAATGAAAGGAGCTGGCATCTCACTCTCTTTGAATCTTCTTTATCATGCTAGGATTAGCAGGAAAAAGCAAAAAATTTCAGAATTGCACCTTGCAATGTGGAGATATTACTGTTTGTGCATTTACAATATTCATTGATTTTTGCCATTGAAAAACGTCCAGAAATGTTTGAAGCTACTGACTGAATGAAAGGAGCTGGCATCTCACTCTCTTTGAATCTTCTTTATCATGCTAGGATTAACAGGAAAAAGCAAAAAATTTCAGAATTGCACCTTGCAATGTGGAGATATTACTGTTTGTGCATTTACAATATTCATTGATTTTTGCCATTGAAAAACATGTTTTTCATATACCAGAAATGTTTGAAGCTACTGACTGAATGAAAGGAGCTGGCATCTCACTCTCTTTGAATCTTCTTTATCATGCTAGGATTAGCAGGAAAAAGCTAAAAATTTCAGAATTGCACCTTGCAATGTGGAGATATTACTGTTTGTGCATTTACAATATTCATTGATTTTTGCCATTGAAAAACGTCCAGAAATGTTTGAAGCTACTGACTGAATGAAAGGAGCTGGCATCTCACTCTCTTTGAATCTTCTTTATCATGCTAGGATTAGCAGGAAAAAGCTAAAAATTTCAGAATTGCACCGTGCAATGTGGAGATATTACTGTTTGTGCATTTACAATATTCATTGATTTTTGCCATTGAAAAACATCCAGAAATGTTTGAAGCTACTGACTGAATGAAAGGAGCTGGCATCTCACTCTCTTTGAATCTTCTTTATCATGCTAGGATTAGCAGGAAAAAGCAAAAAATTTCAGAATTGCACCGTGCAATGTGGAGATATTACTGTTTGTGCATTTACAATATTCATTGATTTTTGCCATTGAAAAACATGTTTTTCATATACCAGAAATGTTTGAAGCTACTGACTGAATGAAAGGAGCTGGCATCTCACTCTCTTTGAATCTTCTTTATCATGCTAGGATTAGCAGGAAAAAGCTAAAAATTTCAGAATTGCACCGTGCAATGTGGAGATATTACTGTTTGTGCATTTACAATATTCATTGATTTTTGCCATTGAAAAACGTCCAGAAATGTTTGAAGCTACTGACTGAATGAAAGGAGCTGGCATCTCACTCTCTTTGAATCTTCTTTATCATGCTAGGATTAGCAGGAAAAAGCAAAAAATTTCAGAATTGCACCGTGCAATGTGGAGATATTACTGTTTGTGCATTTACAATATTCATTGATTTTTGCCATTGAAAAACATGTTTTTCATATACCAGAAATGTTTGAAGCTACTGACTGAATGAAAGGAGCTGGCATCTCACTCTCTTTGAATCTTCTTTATCATGCTAGGATTAGCAGGAAAAAGCAAAAAATTTCAGAATTGCACCGTGCAATGTGGAGATATTACTGTTTGTGCATTTACAATATTCATTGATTTTTGCCATTGAAAAACATGTTTTTCATATACCAGAAATGTTTGAAGCTACTGACTGAATGAAAGGAGCTGGCATCTCACTCTCTTTGAATCTTCTTTATCATTCTAGGATTAGCAGGAAAAAGCAAAAAATTTCAGAATTGCACCTTGCAATGTGGAGATATTACTGTTTGTGCATTTACAATATTCATTGATTTTTGCCATTGAAAAACGTCCAGAAATGTTTGAAGCTACTGACTGAATGAAAGGAGCTGGCATCTCACTCTCTTTGAATCTTCTTTATCATGCTAGGATTAGCAGGAAAAAGCAAAAAATTTCAGAATTGCACCGTGCAATGTGGAGATATTACTGTTTGTGCATTTACAATATTCATTGATTTTTGCCATTGAAAAACATGTTTTTCATATACCAGAAATGTTTGAAGCTACTGACTGAATGAAAGGAGCTGGCATCTCACTCTCTTTGAATCTTCTTTATCATGCTAGGATTAGCAGGAAAAAGCAAAAAATTTCAGAATTGCACCGTGCAATGTGGAGATATTACTGTTTGTGCATTTACAATATTCATTGATTTTTGCCATTGAAAAACATGTTTTTCATATACCAGAAATGTTTGAAGCTACTGACTGAATGAAAGGAGCTGGCATCTCACTCTCTTTGAATCTTCTTTATCATGCTAGGATTAGCAGGAAAAAGCAAAAAATTTCAGAATTGCACCTTGCAATGTGGAGATATTACTGTTTGTGCATTTACAATATTCATTGATTTTTGCCATTGAAAAACGTCCAGAAATGTTTGAAGCTACTGACTGAATGAAAGGAGCTGGCATCTCACTCTCTTTGAATCTTCTTTATCATGCTAGGATTAACAGGAAAAAGCAAAAAATTTCAGAATTGCACCTTGCAATGTGGAGATATTACTGTTTGTGCATTTACAATATTCATTGATTTTTGCCATTGAAAAACATGTTTTTCATATACCAGAAATGTTTGAAGCTACTGACTGAATGAAAGGAGCTGGCATCTCACTCTCTTTGAATCTTCTTTATCATGCTAGGATTAGCAGGAAAAAGCTAAAAATTTCAGAATTGCACCTTGCAATGTGGAGATATTACTGTTTGTGCATTTACAATATTCATTGATTTTTGCCATTGAAAAACGTCCAGAAATGTTTGAAGCTACTGACTGAATGAAAGGAGCTGGCATCTCACTCTCTTTGAATCTTCTTTATCATGCTAGGATTAGCAGGAAAAAGCTAAAAATTTCAGAATTGCTCCGTGCAATGTGGAGATATTACTGTTTGTGCATTTACAATATTCATTGATTTTTGCCATTGAAAAACGTCCAGAAATGTTTGAAGCTACTGACTGAATGAAAGGAGCTGGCATCTCACTCTCTTTGAATCTTCTTTATCATGCTAGGATTAGCAGGAAAAAGCAAAAAATTTCAGAATTGCACCGTGCAATGTGGAGATATTACTGTTTGTGCATTTACAATATTCATTGATTTTTGCCATTGAAAAACATGTTTTTCATATACCAGAAATGTTTGAAGCTACTGACTGAATGAAAGGAGCTGGCATCTCACTCTCTTTGAATCTTCTTTATCATGCTAGGATTAGCAGGAAAAAGCAAAAAATTTCAGAATTGCACCGTGCAATGTGGAGATATTACTGTTTGTGCATTTACAATATTCATTGATTTTTGCCATTGAAAAACATGTTTTTCATATACCAGAAATGTTTGAAGCTACTGACTGAATGAAAGGAGCTGGCATCTCACTCTCTTTGAATCTTCTTTATCATGCTAGGATTAACAGGAAAAAGCAAAAAATTTCAGAATTGCACCGTGCAATGTGGAGATATTACTGTTTGTGCATTTACAATATTCATTGATTTTTGCCATTGAAAAACATGTTTTTCATATACCAGAAATGTTTGAAGCTACTGACTGAATGAAAGGAGCTGGCATCTCACTCTCTTTGAATCTTCTTTATCATGCTAGGATTAACAGGAAAAAGCTAAAAATTTCAGAATTGCACCGTGCAATGTGGAGATATTACTGTTTGTGCATTTACAATATTCATTGATTTTTGCCATTGAAAAACATGTTTTTCATATACCAGAAATGTTTGAAGCTACTGACTGAATGAAAGGAGCTGGCATCTCACTCTCTTTGAATCTTCTTTATCATGCTAGGATTAACAGGAAAAAGCTAAAAATTTCAGAATTGCACCATGCAATGTGGAGATATTACTGTTTGTGCATTTACAATATTCATTGATTTTTGCCATTGAAAAACATGTTTTTCATATACCAGAAATGTTTGAAGCTACTGACTGAATGAAAGGAGCTGGCATCTCACTCTCTTTGAATCTTCTTTATCATGCTAGGATTAACAGGAAAAAGCTAAAAATTTCAGAATTGCACCTTGCAATGTGGAGATATTACTGTTTGTGCATTTACAATATTCATTGATTTTTGCCATTGAAAAACATGTTTTTCATATACCAGAAATGTTTGAAGCTACTGACTGAATGAAAGGAGCTGGCATCTCACTCTCTTTGAATCTTCTTTATCATGCTAGGATTAGCAGGAAAAAGCAAAAAATTTCAGAATTGCACCGTGCAATGTGGAGATATTACTGTTTGTGCATTTACAATATTCATTGATTTTTGCCATTGAAAAACATGTTTTTCATATACCAGAAATGTTTGAAGCTACTGACTGAATGAAAGGAGCTGGCATCTCACTCTCTTTGAATCTTCTTTATCATGCTAGGATTAACAGGAAAAAGCTAAAAATTTCAGAATTGCACCGTGCAATGTGGAGATATTACTGTTTGTGCATTTACAATATTCATTGATTTTTGCCATTGAAAAACATGTTTTTCATATACCAGAAATGTTTGAAGCTACTGACTGAATGAAAGGAGCTGGCATCTCACTCTCTTTGAATCTTCTTTATCATGCTAGGATTAACAGGAAAAAGCTAAAAATTTCAGAATTGCACCGTGCAATGTGGAGATATTACTGTTTGTGCATTTACAATATTCATTGATTTTTGCCATTGAAAAACGTCCAGAAATGTTTGAAGCTACTGACTGAATGAAAGGAGCTGGCATCTCACTCTCTTTGAATCTTCTTTATCATGCTAGGATTAACAGGAAAAAGCTAAAAATTTCAGAATTGCACCGTGCAATGTGGAGATATTACTGTTTGTGCATTTACAATATTCATTGATTTTTGCCATTGAAAAACGTCCAGAAATGTTTGAAGCTACTGACTGAATGAAAGGAGCTGGCATCTCACTCTCTTTGAATCTTCTTTATCATGCTAGGATTAACAGGAAAAAGCTAAAAATTTCAGAATTGCACCTTGCAATGTGGAGATATTACTGTTTGTGCATTTACAATATTCATTGATTTTTGCCATTGAAAAACATGTTTTTCATATACCAGAAATGTTTGAAGCTACTGACTGAATGAAAGGAGCTGGCATCTCACTCTCTTTGAATCTTCTTTATCATGCTAGGATTAGCAGGAAAAAGCAAAAAATTTCAGAATTGCACCGTGCAATGTGGAGATATTACTGTTTGTGCATTTACAATATTCATTGATTTTTGCCATTGAAAAACATGTTTTTCATATACCAGAAATGTTTGAAGCTACTGACTGAATGAAAGGAGCTGGCATCTCACTCTCTTTGAATCTTCTTTATCATGCTAGGATTAACAGGAAAAAGCTAAAAATTTCAGAATTGCACCTTGCAATGTGGAGATATTACTGTTTGTGCATTTACAATATTCATTGATTTTTGCCATTGAAAAACATGTTTTTCATATACCAGAAATGTTTGAAGCTACTGACTGAATGAAAGGAGCTGGCATCTCACTCTCTTTGAATCTTCTTTATCATGCTAGGATTAGCAGGAAAAAGCTAAAAATTTCAGAATTGCACCGTGCAATGTGGAGATATTACTGTTTGTGCATTTACAATATTCATTGATTTTTGCCATTGAAAAACATGTTTTTCATATACCAGAAATGTTTGAAGCTACTGACTGAATGAAAGGAGCTGGCATCTCACTCTCTTTGAATCTTCTTTATCATGCTAGGATTAACAGGAAAAAGCTAAAAATTTCAGAATTGCACCTTGCAATGTGGAGATATTACTGTTTGTGCATTTACAATATTCATTGATTTTTGCCATTGAAAAACATGTTTTTCATATACCAGAAATGTTTGAAGCTACTGACTGAATGAAAGGAGCTGGCATCTCACTCTCTTTGAATTTTCTTTATCATGCTAGGATTAACAGGAAAAAGCTAAAAATTTCAGAATTGCACCGTGCAATGTGGAGATATTACTGTTTGTGCATTTACAATATTCATTGATTTTTGCCATTGAAAAACATGTTTTTCATATACCAGAAATGTTTGAAGCTACTGACTGAATGAAAGGAGCTGGCATCTCACTCTCTTTGAATCTTCTTTATCATGCTAGGATTAACAGGAAAAAGCTAAAAATTTCAGAATTGCACCGTGCAATGTGGAGATATTACTGTTTGTGCATTTACAATATTCATTGATTTTTGCCATTGAAAAACATGTTTTTCATATACCAGAAATGTTTGAAGCTACTGACTGAATGAAAGGAGCTGGCATCTCACTCTCTTTGAATCTTCTTTATCATGCTAGGATTAGCAGGAAAAAGCAAAAAATTTCAGAATTGCACCTTGCAATGTGGAGATATTACTGTTTGTGCATTTACAATATTCATTGATTTTTGCCATTGAAAAACATGTTTTTCATATACCAGAAATGTTTGAAGCTACTGACTGAATGAAAGGAGCTGGCATCTCACTCTCTTTGAATCTTCTTTATCATGCTAGGATTAACAGGAAAAAGCTAAAAATTTCAGAATTGCACCGTGCAATGTGGAGATATTACTGTTTGTGCATTTACAATATTCATTGATTTTTGCCATTGAAAAACATGTTTTTCATATACCAGAAATGTTTGAAGCTACTGACTGAATGAAAGGAGCTGGCATCTCACTCTCTTTGAATCTTCTTTATCATGCTAGGATTAGCAGGAAAAAGCTAAAAATTTCAGAATTGCACCGTGCAATGTGGAGATATTACTGTTTGTGCATTTACAATATTCATTGATTTTTGCCATTGAAAAACATGTTTTTCATATACCAGAAATGTTTGAAGCTACTGACTGAATGAAAGGAGCTGGCATCTCACTCTCTTTGAATCTTCATTATCTTGCTAGGTTAGCAGGAAAAAGCTAAAAATTTCAGAATTGCACCGTGCAATGTGGAGATATTACTGTTTGTGCATTTACAATATTCATTGATTTTTGCCATTGAAAAACATGTTTTTCACTATACCAGAAATGTTTGAAGCTACTGACTGAATGAAAGGAGCTGGCATCTCACTCTCTTTGAATCTTC
>NW_027366289.1:0-76105 GCF_046119375.1 Phyllobates terribilis | reverse complement strand
GAAACACATTTATCAAGCATCATCCTTCATCAAAATTCAAAGACAATCAACATATAGGTCTTAACCATGAATATCATGATGTTAGGTATGAACTTTAAGTAGATGTTATATTTCTTAGCTTAAAACATGATTTTTAAACAAATATAATGTAGTTTAACAACAAATCCACTTAATCACAACAAAGTCGACACTCGAATCGATCAAAATACATAAAACTAATGAACTTCCAATCTTCTTCTAACCATCTACAACTTCATCTTCCATAAACATCATACAAAAAACCATAAAAGTCAACTAGAATCATAAAAAAACAATAAAAAAAACTTATGGTCTGATCATGTATTTGTCGTTATTATCGTCGTTAGAACTTATATCTTTCTTAGTTTTGAACATTAATCTTAAACACATTCATCAAGCATCAACTTTATCAGAATTCTAAAATAACTAACATTTAAGTCTTAAACATGAGCATCGTGACTTTAGTTGTGAACTTTAAGTAGATGTTTTATTTCTCAGCTTAGAACATGTTTTTAGACTGATATAATGCAGTTCAATAGAAATTCCACTGAAACAGAATAAAGTCAACACTCAAATCGACCAAAACATATAAAATTAATGAATTTCACTCTACAAATAAACTTAAAATCATTATTGAACTAAAATAAAAAATCAATCCACAAATAAACCCCTAAAAACATGTCCAATATTTTGGTAAAACCTGAATTTCGAATCTCAAACAAAAAGCAGAACAAAAACCTTTGTTGATAAACTCTACATCTTCAATAGCTAAAGATAACAAACGAAATCATGTGTTTACGTTCATTTTCATCATTAGAACTACATCTTTCTTATTTGGGAACATTTGTCTAAAATATTACTCCCTTCGTCCCATAATTATCTTTCCACTTCTTTTTCAGTCACTATTCATACTCGTAGAGAATCTTCCCGATTTCTCTCAATGTATATGGAAAAACATAGTCATGCGTGGTCTTGTTTTATTCATCTAGATGAATAATTTAATAATATCTAAATTTTATATTTTTAACTAATGTATATTTGGAGATATTTAAGATAGAAAACTAGTCTCGGCAAAGCGTAAAAAGAAACGGGGAGATCATCAAGACGTTACTTGTGAACCAAACGTTTTTTTTTCTCAGCTTTGAACACAAATCTCAGACAAATATTACGAACTAGAACTGCAAACCAATTGAAATCTAACAGAATCAACACAAATCAACACTTAAATCGACTAAAAGACCTAAAACTAACAACGTCGACTGGACACATGAACTAAAAATCATAATTCAACCAAACAATACCCCCAAATTGACTTAAACACCGCAATTAGTTCATAATTCTTGTACACCACAAATCTTGAATCTCAAACAAGAAACAAGGAAAAAGCCTCTGTTTATTAACTTTAGATTTTCAATAAAGCTGAAATTACACGAATGGAAGATGGATTTACCTATTTTCCCTTCGTTCTCAAGCATTTCGATTTCAAGTGCACCTTTCTCTTGACTTAGGATTCCATCTTTCTCTCAATATATATGGTTGAAAATCTGCTCGGATCACTCGGATCTTCTTTGGTTCACGAGTTTACCTATTTGTGAATTTAGATTTAATTGAGGAAGAGAGAGGGTAGTGGAAGAAATTAGATGTTGCTTCTTTCTTTCTCTGTGCCTTTGTTTCTCTAATTTCTATTTTTCGAGTAGAAGTACAATTTTACCATTCTTCATTTAAATTTAGAGTATCTTGTTTTTTTTCCTGATCCTACAGTTAATCATTCGAACTTAATGAAAATTTAATAATGTAAAATGCTTCGCATTTCATACCATATCCGACTTCACGCTATAGACTTCCTCTATAAAATAATTGAAAGTAAATGTGATCTCTTAATTTACTTTTCGAATAAAAGTATATTTGAACATGTATAAAATACTTGCCTCTTGTTTTCTAAATACTCAACTAAAAGTCTAGTAGTTGTAATAAACATGAAAGTAGTTAGACAGAGAAACAGCTGAGGAGCAAGATAAGGAGAATTATGGTGTATCAAATGATGGGCTTTAAAGGTCAGGACGGCGCATTCAGTTTATCAACTGTCTGGAGTATGATGAAGCGCATAATGAAGTCCACACCCTACTAAACAATGCATGAAATCCCCACTTCTTTCCTTCTACCTACATCCTTAATTACCCTTCTTCCTTAAGATAACTATGGCGTTGCTAATATACTTATGTACGCCTATGGAGTATGGACTATGGACTGTATATACACAGAAAATCAAAATATATTCCAGGTTTTGCTCTTTTTCCTTCTTCTTCGTTTCTCCCTTTGTCTAGATGGGCACGTAAGTATACAGATATGAGATCTGGAATATAGATTTTTGCTATTTGTTATCACCGTGATGATAATTACAAACCTAAAAATAGTAAATTTTATTTCAATGGGTTTATTATTTTTATTATAGGGTTTAGTTTTTTAAATATTTTAACAATATTTTGATATACTGAATTATTTCACTAGAAGAAATATATACTTAAAATAATAAAAATGAATACAAAAATAAGAATAATTTTTAATTTTTTAATTGAATAAATTTTTATATTCAGTGTTTTATTTATTGTCCCGAAAACGACAAATAGAAAAACCCCTCGAATATATATAATCATAAACCGAGTCATATTTGGATTGAGTTTAAGGTACATGTTCGGACTTGAAATGACATGTGTGGATTCCAGGAACATATAGGCTCAAGGTTTGATGCTTATAATCTAGTATATATATCTAATACATCATAAAGTTAATATGAAAAGATATTATATATCGTTTTTCCTAGAATTATGTGATTTTTAAAAAAGAACGAAAGACAAGCAAGAATTGTTTACTCAGTTCATCAGTAATGACTCGGTGGGGAAACTATTAAGCCATGATTATATCACTCAATTTTTTGGATACTAGATTAGATAGAATAAAAGGGCTATTTAAAGACTATAAGGAAAACCTAATACTCTTTAAAATCCTAATTAGACTCGTTAGTCTCCAAAGCCCAACAATCTCCCACCTGGAAACTAATTCTATTCACAATCTTCCACCATATGTGTCCTCATCTAGTAGTACTGCAATATTTTCAACTTAGTTACCAAGGCTAGTTGAAGCCATAAAAAGCTTCAACTTTTCTAAGGTCAAAATCATAGTCGACATTTATGCAGGATTCTCCATCCCTCGAATCTTCATCAAATATATGATCTTCTGGTCTATGAGTTGTCATATATAGTGATTCTTTAGGTCTATGCGCTTCATACTTGAATGAAATGTGGGATTCATAGCAAAATGAATGGCAGTTTGACTATCGTTGTACAGAATACTATCCACCTTCTCCTTCCCCAATTCACACAGGAAATTCTACAACCATATTGTCTCCTTATACCTTCATTCAGTATAATGTACTCAACTTCTACAGTAGACAAATTTATCACCTTTTGTAGCTTTGAATCCCAAGAGACTGCAATACCACCTAATATGAATACATATCCATTTGTACTCATTCTCTTGTCAAGATCACTAAATGCCAGATATGCATCCATATATATTTTCAACACAACTTCCTTATCCTCAAAACACAAAGCACATTTAGTAGTTCCTCTCAAGTATCTTAGAATTCATTTCACTGCTTCCTAATGCCCCTTCCCAAGGTTCCACATGAAGCGGATAACAATTACTACAACATGTGCAATATCAGACCTCATATACACCATTGCATACATTCAACTGCCAGTTGCTTGGTCGTACAAAGTCTTATCCATATGGGATCACTCTTCTTGACTCTTATGTGAGTCCCTCCTAGATATCTCGAATTGCTACCCATTGAGACCTTAGTTGGCTTAGCATCTTGCATGCCAAATCTCTCCAAGACCTTCTTGATGTACTCAGCTTGTAAAAGATACATCTTTCCATCTTTCGTATCTCGATCAATCCTCATGCCCGGAATCTTCGTAGCATCTCAAATATCTTTAACAGAGACCCGCTCTATATAACTACTCTTTCAGCCTTTACACTTCTTGAGAACCTGATCCCGCTATTAGTATATCATCAGTGTATAAAGGCAAGATGATATGTATCCCTTATCCATCTTTATGAAATAACAACAATGACCAGCTTCACTCCTCACACATTTTAATTTTGTGTCCATGAACCCGTCAAACTTCTTGTACCAATGTCTCAAAGCTTGTTTCAGGCCATACAAGTTGTTATTCAACTCGCACACAAGCTCACCATTATGAGAGACATAGCCCTCAGGTTGCTTTATATAGATATATTCATTTAAGTCCAACAAATAAAATCCTTTTTTACATCCATTTGTTACAACTTCAAGTCTTTTGCATCCACCATACACAACACTAATCGAATAGTAGTTAGTTTCACCCCTTGAGTAAAAACATTAGTATAATCAATAACATACATCTATTGAAAGCCTTTAACAACCACCCTTTCCTTGTAGTACTTGCTACCATCAATCTCCTCCTAGATTCTATATACCTACTTGTTATGCAAAGCCTTCTTCCCCTTTGGAATCTCAACAAATTCCCAAGTTCCATTAGTCATCAAGGATTCCATCTCGTTTTTCATTGGAAGCTTCCACTTGCTCTCATACTCTCCACGAGATGCCTCTGCATAGCTCTCTGACTGACCACTATCAGTCAGCAACAAGTCATTGCTTGAAGGAGTGAATTTGACGGGTACCTATGCTCTCTAATAGCTTTGCACGAAACAGACACTAGGGCGTGTGGCTTGTCCTCAACAACAACTACCTCCCTTCTCCCTCAATTTTTTAAATTAAAAAACAAAAAAAAAATCTTTCTATAAACTAAACAAAACACAAAAAAAGTGTTCTAGACTGCATATCTAATTGAAAGAATAAATGATGGGCATTTCCTCTTTTCTTTAACGTTTTATGCAAGGACTCGGAGGAAAAATTATCGAACATTTTGCATTCCCTCATGCTTGACTTTAGCACCAATCATGTTACTAAGAGTATTCTTATTTGTACAAATGATTCTTCAAAACCGAATTTGTAATGTTTAGGTTCATGACCTCAGGCTGTTGAATTCGCTATTCCATATGTTCCCAAACTACCCTTGTCCATTACCTGCTCGTTTAACAAGACATCTAAAATGCGAGTAACCTTGCTTCACTGAATATCCCAGATTTGATAACCGAAATCATCACCACCATATCCAAAAAAATTGCACTTGACCAACTTGACATCCAACATACTTCTCTCAACTGGAGAAATATGAACATATAAATCACATCCAATACCCCAAGAGTGGACAAATTCACCTTCTTGTCACCCCAAATCTCCTCAAGAATGCCATTCTCCAAGGGAGTCGATGGCCCAAACTAACATACGGTTAATTGCTTCAGTTCAGAACTCCTTTGGGAGTCAACACTTCATCCACATGCTCCTAGCATGCTCACACAAAGTTTTATTTATCTGTTCTGCAACTTTGTTCTCATAAGTGTCCCTTTAAAAATCTTCTCCGTTTGAATTCCATTCTTAGCAAAAATTCCATGAATTCGCTGAGCTCGTACTCTCCGCCATTATCAAATCTTAGACACTTGATCCTAAGACTTGTCTCAATCTCTACTAGGGATGACTTTCTAAAGGAATCAAATACTTTATATTTCTAGTTCAAAAGATAAACCCGTACCTTTGTAGTGGAGTTGTCAATGAAGGTCATGTAGTAGAATGCTCCACCAAGATATTTCACAGGTGTTGGACCTCATAGATCGTTGTGTACTAACTCCAACTTTTGCTTCTTCGAAGCCCTGCCAACCTTTCTCGTTGTGTACTAACTCCAGATTTTGCTTCTTCGAAGCCCTGCCAACCTTTGAGAAACTGACCCTTTTTTTCTTCCCTAAAATTGCAAACCCTTAATGAGAATATCACTTTCATCCCCTTTTCACTCATGTGACCAAGACGACAATGCCAATAACTATTCTTTTCTTTTCTCCTCGCAATAGCAATGTTATTAGGAGCACTTTTTGTTAGTACATTATTCCTTCCAACTTACCACAATCTACCACCATGACTCCCTTTTATTCATCCATGCACCACCTCCAAAGATCATATAGTAATCTTCTTTACTCGATTGCCCAAATGACAGTAGATTTCTATTCATCCCAAGTGATGTAGGATTATCTCCCACAAGCTCGGATCTAGAGTGTTCAACCAACACACACTAAGAACAAGTGTTCTAAGTGTTGTTCAAACTTGAAAACAAGCAAGAACAAGAAGAAAGAAAGAGTTTTAAGGGAAGAAATGGATATGTTCTTGAAGAGAACTTATCTTGCTATGTAAGGCACCTTGGACTTAACCTCAACACAATACAAGAAGAGAAAGATCAAAACAAGCTATAACTTAACACAACATGGAGATATACTACCATGAGCACCAAGAGTTTCCCATTCAACAAGTTTACACAATCAATTACATAAACAAGGTGAAATAGGCAAGGGTAAGCAGTTTTGGGTAGCTCTGCTCAAACTAACAAGGTGGCCCTTGAGAACTAGGAGGAGTTTCTACTCTACTCAAAACATCAATTCAATCAAAAGCCCTTTTGGTTAGGTCATTTTTGGCTTTTATACCTCCAATGACCAAGGCCTTCTACCAGCTGAAAACTCGACCAAATAGGTCCAAAATACCCTTAGGAAAGTTCCTTAAAAGAGTTAGGGAAAAGGGGTAGAATTGCACACTTTTACAACCTAGCCGGGTAAGGTGTAAAAGTGTGATAGTTTCACAAAAGTGACATGTGCAGCCATGATCTTGATCTTGGATGGCCTTGATGTCTTCATTGGATTTGTTGGGGATATGCACCTCTTCCACATACTAGAAGGGTGGAAGCAATGGGTTCCATTTGTTGTGTTGAAACCAAACCCAAAGTAGCCTTCATAACTTGATCTTATCCGGGTAGCTTCACAACATGTGACTTGCAGCCATGATGAAGGCCTTGAATGGGGGAGGTGTATTAATGGAAGATGTAGGAGATTGTCTTCTCTATAGCATACTAGAAGATGGGAGGCAAAGGGGGTCATCCCATATGTTACCTTCAAGATCAAAGTGGCCTCCTTGACCATGTCTTCTAGTTTCTTTGTCATATCTCTTGTGAGGTGTCCTTGACTTGTTTGCCTTGAGGATGCTCCTGCATCATTCCCTCTCTCTTGAGAGAGGCCTGACCCCAGGCCACCTCCTCCTATGGTGTGCAATGACTCCTCATGATCATCCTCCTCCATTGATTCTTCTTGGAACTCTTCTTGGTGCATTTGTGGGTGGAAGCCTCTAAATCTGTCATCTGAGGCTTGAGTGTGCTTCTTGGTCATACAAACAAGTCTTGTGTCTTTAGGCCACTCATGTATGAGCCAATATTGCACGTGTCTTGGCACCTTGGAGGCTAGTATAGGCAAATGCAACTTGTTCTCTCGGTTCTTTTCTTTGTGCCTTGACTTCTTGTCCTCGCCAATGGACTTCTCCTTTGCCTTGATCCTTTTATGTTCTGCAGACCTAAGAATCTGAAATAGAGTAATAGGCTTGAGAGTAATTTGCTCATCATTGCACAAGAAAGGGTACTTGTTAGCATAACCATCATGCATCATTTTGTTACCATTTTGCCAAGGTTTCTCTAAAAGAAAGTGACTTTCATTCATAGCTAGAATGTCAAAAGAGATTGTGTTTATGTAATGGTCAATTTTAAGTGTTAACTTACAATTTCCATTTGCTTTAAACTCTACACAATCATTCATCCAATGAAGCTCATAAGGCCTAGGGTGCAAAACCGAGACTAGTTGTAGTTCTTGGACTAATTCATTGTTAGATATGTTGCAACAACTATCTCCATCTATGCTTAAGTCACACACCTTATCCTTAACTAGACACTTACTAGGATACAAGTCTTCTCCTAGGTTATCTTCCACAAGTTTAGTTTGGACCTTAAGGAATTTCTTGCAACTAAGGCTTGCACCTTGTTCATACTCTAGCTCTTCATTATGCACTAATTCATTCTCATGCTCAAAAATATGGTTAAGGTAATTGTCAATTTTATGAATAAGTTCAGATTCAAGTTGTCCTAATGCATTGATTATCATGTCTCCCTTGTTAGGACAATCTTTCTCATAGTGACCCCTACCTTGACACTTAAGGTATTCTATGTTACTAGTCCGAGTGTTCATAGAGTGAGAAGTATGAGAGGGTTTAGAAGTACTCCCTTGGTTGCTAAATGATGAAACTTGGAACTTAGGCAACTGGTAGGAATGGTCCTTGTATGGCTCTCTTGGAGCTATGACTTCCTTGGGCTTGCTTTGGTTAGCACTTCCTACCTTTCCTTCCCTTGTATTGTTGTTGGAGTTGTTTGGCTTACTCCCTTGGAATGCTCTTGCCTTGATCTTTCTCTCCACCTTGATGACATTGTGAAGAAGTTCTATACTTGTGGTGTAGGGATACATGCTCACTTCCATGGCAAGGGATGGATTCAAAACCCTTAGATACCTAGCAATGGTAGCCTCATCATCTTCACTCACATTGGCCTTGATCATGGCCATGTGCATGACATTGTACACTTCCTCCACACTCATGCTTCCTTGCTTCAAATTCTCCAACCTTTGCCTCATTTCTCTTGCATAATGGTGAGGTAAAAACCCTGACCTCATGACATCCTTCATCTCCTTCCATGTAGTGATGGAAGGTTGACGCTTGATCCACCTCTCTCGGATTTGGTTGTGCCACCACTTCTTTGCAAAATCTTGGAGCCCTAAGGTGGCTAGTTGCAACTTCTCCATCTCTTGAAAGTTGTGGCATGCCCAAATTTGCTCCATCTTCCTCTCCCATCTCATGTATGAGGTTGGATCACACTTCCCTTCAAATCTTGGGATTTTGAACTTCACCTTGCCTAGGCCATCATCCTCTCTTTGTCTAGGTTCTTGCCCTTGTTCTTGGAACCTTGGTCTCGTTACTCTTCTTCCTTGCCTCATGTACCTATCCTCCTGAAACTCATCAACATCATCATCACTATACCTATTCAAATCAGTAGAGTTAGGGTTAGAAAACTCCCTTGGATAGTCCATTGGTGGAGGTCTAGGCAATGGTGAGATAATGGTTCTAGTGGGTACTCTTATGGGATCCGGCCTTAGGTGATGTGATATGGATCCATGCCTCACATCTTGTCTTGGAAATGGTAGTTGAGTGTGTGGGTGTGACGTTCCTCCAACTTCAAATTGTGTCCCTAGAACTATAGGTGGTGTTCTAATCTTGTCTTGTTTGGATTCAATGGTGGCTAGTCTACTAGAGATGTCATTCAAGTCCTTCTTCAAGTCACTAAGAATGTTCACTAAATCAGGTTTATTAGTGATACCATTGGCTGAATTAATCATGGGATTCACCTCTTCTTGGTGAGAGTCATGATGTGAGCTAGACATGATCAAAGACAACAAACAATGAACAACATTAATGTTAGTCTAATAAGCTTGTGTTTGCTTGTGTTTGAATCACTCTACACTCTTGAATGTCCTCTCAACCTTGGATATTTGCTCACCTTATCAATGCAATGTGATGCTAGTAACACTTGTTAGCTTGGTACACTAAGATGCTTAATCAACAAAGAGTTATAGCTAGCATAGACAAGCAAGTGCACTTGTAAGAAGATGATGTAAGAAAGTGTTTAGCTCAAAGGGACTTGAGAACGTCTTACCTTAGTTATGGTGCATAAAGAAGCCCTTGAAATGCCCTTGCTTAGCCTTGGAAGTGTCCTTGAGAATTAGGCTAGGATATGTGTTTAAACTTGGCTAAGTGTAGCCGAGTACAAGGCATAGGGGTGGGGTTAGGCTAGGTGTGAGGGGCTCATGGCAATCCCCTCTCTCCTTCTTCTTTATGTTCTTTAGGACACTTGGTCACGTTCCAAATGTTGCACTTGGAGTACACAACAAAAGGTACAAGATTTAGTTAAGAAAAGGCAAGCTAGCACGTTACCCGGGGTACAAAAAGTGTGTTGCAAGCAACTTTGGGTGTTTGTTTCAAGAGGTTAATGAGCTACAATGGATGTGAACTTTCTTGATCCTTGTAGTGGGGGTTTTTCTATGTGGAAGGCTCAGGTCACATCCAAAAAGGCACGACCCATTGAGGCTGCAAAGTCTTGTGAATAGGCTAGGTCAACACTTTTGAAAAGTAGAAAATGACACTTTACCGCTTTGGGAATGATTTTTGGCTTTAGTGTTTGGACAATCTACTCGTGCCCTTGGCCTGATTTTTGTTTCCCTCAACAGATCAAATGTTGTTCTTCATGGGGCTCATAAGTGTTCTTCATTTGGTTGTGTTTGGTTTGAGGTGTGAAGCTTCAAAGTTGGGTTCTTGACCACTTTTGTGCATGAAATCAAGCACCCGGTTTAGGTTTTGGCTTTGGTTCTCTCTTAGACACTCCCTCAACTGTGCTTGGTGATTCCTTAGGCCTCTTCAAACACTTCCAACTTGGGTTTTAGTTCCTGCAAATACTCAAAAGATTCATTAGACTTAGACCAACAAAAAGGCACACAACAACAAGGCTTGGCTAGTGTTTTTGGGGCTGTTTTTTGGTGTGACTTTGCAAGTGTTGCAAATCACTTGTTTTTGTGTTTTTAAGGGTGAGAGATGGTTGAAAACTCAGCTGAGCTCTGATACCACTTGATGTAGGATTATCTCCCACAAGCTCGGATCTAGAGTGTTCAACCAACACACACTAAGAACAAGTGTTCTAAGTGTTGTTCAAACTTGAAAACAAGCAAGAACAAGAAGAAAGAAAGAGTTTTAAGGGAAGAAATGGATATGTTCTTGAAGAGAACTTATCTTGCTATGTAAGGCACCTTGGACTTTACCTCAACACAATACAAGAAGAGAAAGATCAAAACAAGCTATAACTTAACACAACATGGAGATATACTACCATGAGCACCAAGAGTTTCCCATTCAACAAGTTTACACAATCAATTACATAAACAAGGTGAAATAGGCAAGGGTAAGCAGTTTTGGGTAGCTCTGCTCAAACTAACAAGGTGGCCCTTGAGAACTAGGAGGAGTTTCTACTCTACTCAAAACATCAATTCAATCAAAAGCGCTTTTGGTTAGGTCATTTTTGGCTTTTATACCTCCAATGACCAAGGCCTTCTACCAGCTGAAAACTCGACCAAATAGGTCCAAAATACCCTTAGGAAAGTTCCTTAAAAGAGTTAGGGAAAAGGGGTAGAATTGCACACTTTTACAACCTAGCCGGGTAAGGTGTAAAAGTGTGATAGTTTCACAAAAGTGACATGTGCAGCCATGATCTTGATCTTGGATGGCCTTGATGTCTTCATTGGATTTGTTGGGGATATGCACCTCTTCCACATACTAGAAGGGTGGAAGCAATGGGTTCCATTTGTTGTGTTGAAACCAAACCCAAAGTAGCCTTCATAACTTGATCTTATCCGGGTAGCTTCACAACATGTGACTTGCAGCCATGATGAAGGCCTTGAATGGGGGAGGTGTCTTAATGGAAGATGTAGGAGATTGTCTTCTATATAGCATACTAGAAGATGGGAGGCAAAGGGGGTCATCCCATATGTTACCTTCAAGATCAAAGTGGCCTCCTTGACCATGTCTTCTAGTTTCTTTGTCATATCTCTTGTGAGGTGTCCTTGACTTGTTTGCCTTGAGGATGCTCCTGCATCACCAAGAATGTGCTTTAAACCATGCAGCTCCAACACACGAGACTTGATCGGAATATCTCCCTTTCTGACAATCTCCAAAGGCTAATCATCAACAAGATATACCTTCTTAACTTTCCATAAGTGTAGTGTTCCATCATATTTTCCCCACTGCGTGAGTGAAATGACGCTCTAGAATCCAACACCCAAGACTTCCAACGACTGATCACACTCTATAGCTAAATCAATGAGAATTAACAAATCTTCAAAATCTTCGTTGGTTGAGTTTACAAAATTGTCCTTTTGCTCTGCCTTACATCCATTCTTGTAATAATCGTTCTCATTAAAGTTCCATCACCTGATTTTTCAGTTATCCTTTATGGATTTCACATTTGATTTGGATCTTTTGCGATTCCCTTTCAACCCGAATTCTAACATGTCATGATTTACTACATTCAAGGATGATCTAGATGTTGAATCAGATTCTTTCATGTGAATCTCCTCGCTAATAACTAGATCCCTAACATCATCTAACTTAAAATTTTCCTCCATGTTATAGCACCTAGAGCAGTATCTGTACCACTTAACTTTTTTTCAAGGAAGATATATAATTAGGCCTTTTACCTCCTCGTCAAAATAGATCTTTACAAAGCTTAATTAAGTGATTGTCATGTTAAACTCGTTCAGGTGGGTCATCACTGCTGCACTTTATACCATCCGCAAATTGAACAGTCATCACATTAGATGAACCTTTTTCACCGGGAAGGATATCCATACAATGCACCAAAAATCTCCAAAAATCCCCTTCATAGACTCTCCCTATTATGTCTAATGCACCGTGCATGTTTCTAGACAATGAGTGGAGAATCACGCTAATCTCCTTTATGTCCGGCTGCTTTCAATCAGCCTCTTTCATGTCTTCTAACTTCTCTCCCAAAGGCAAGTACAGATCTTTACCATACAAGTAATCTTCAATCTGCATAAATTTGGACCATCGAATTTCTCAACATGCAATAGTCCATCTCCCATCATAATCAGAGTCGAGCTCTGATACCTATTGTTAGGATTATGTGGTTACGAAAATGAAAACAAATAAAGAAATACTCAAGAATTATTTATCCATTTTATCAATAATGACTACGTGTAGGGGAACTATCAAGGTTTGATATTTACTCAATATTGTAGATATAGAACAATCATTACACATGAAGAACAATTCCTTATTAACAAATAAACAATGAAACTTTATAATCCAAATTAGTATAATTAGGAAAAGGCTAAATGGATACAAAATGGCTATTTGGATGCAGTTCTGCATGCCAAAGTTGTGTGTGCAAGTTTTGCGCACATAACTTAGGCATGTAAATGTATTTTGGGAAAAAATAATAATTTTCAACTCTAGGTGCCACTGCTGGAGAAAATGGCACGCCTAGATTGGGTGTGTCGGTCTCTGCCCTGTGACATTGGCACGCTTAACATGGGCTTGTCATTGTTACTATAGCACGCCCTATTTTCCATTTTCGGACCAGCCAACTCTTGGTCTATTGGACACATTTAGCATCTTGGGTCAGACCAAATGGGTACTATTAGGCCTCTTATCATGCCCGACTTGAGCCCAGTGGACCTCTTATCTTGCTCAACTTGGGCCCGTTGGGCCCAATAAGCTCGTCCTCGAATGAAAGATAGATTATCTTGGTGATTGTACCCAATATCCATTTGAGTGGATAAGCTCGTATTCTAAGTCGATGTAGTGAATGAACAAGAATAACTAAGCTCGTACTAGGATGAAAAAGTGATTAAATAGGTGAATGGACCTTATGGGCCTAATTAGGTCATTTGAATGGATAGTCATGGATTCTAACTCGACGTAGTAAATGAAAAAGGACAGCAAAGATCGTACTAGGACAAAAGAACGATTAAAGTGGTGATTGGGGGCCCAATTAGGTCATTTAAGTGGATAATTGACGAGCGTTGTTTGGCCCATTCAAAATAATAATTCCTAATTAACTACTCTAACTAGTAGAGTGGCAAGAGAGGGTCAAATACCACAGGGTGTCAGGTATTCGATTCTTTTATTCTTAATCTAATCACCTTAAAAAAACAAAAAGGGAAAAAAAATTGCAACTAGACCAACAAATTGATGAAGGAAGTAATAAAGAAAAATACTTTATTCAACAAGTGTCCAAACAACGTAATAATTAGTTGATCATTGACTTCTAATGACTATTCAGGCTCATCTTATAATTCATATATTATGGTTGTCCTAATCCATGTTCTTATATAGTTAATAGTCCAACTAGTCCTAATAACACTTACTCAACTACAACCCTGAAACTATCACGATTTAATAATCAAGCAGCAATGAACTCGAGAAAATAGGAACATGCAGTACCATTAACTCAAGGTCGATATTTAACACATCATCAACTCTCCCTACAATAACAATCCCAACTAGGTCATGCATTGATTCTCTACCTAACGATAAGACTCTCTAACTCGGACAAGTCAAACCTAGCGATATGAATAGATATAAATAACCTAGGTAGATAAGCTAGATAGATAAATCACATTCAATAAAACCAATTAAGATCAAGAGAGATGAAACCACTCCAATAATATAATTAGGAACCAAGATAGAAGTCTTATAAACCAATTATCTACAGGATGCAACCTTGTGAACAAGGCAAAGGTGACTACACTGACATAGTTCTCCAAACAACGTAAAATTAATCTAAGAAAGTGAATGATGGATTGGAGGCAAATCTCTCAATCCTATTTATAAAACTTAATAAACTAAGAAACTACTCCTAAAGAGCCATCCCGAAGCTCCATCCGAAAATAGGAAAAATTGGCCGAACAAATCCCGCAACAATTGAATGGACTCGCCTCCAGCCCAAGCATGGCGCAGTCTAGGGATGGCAATGGGGTGGGGATCCCTGCTTCCCTATGGAGAATCCGCGTAAATGGGATGGGGATTTTAAATGGGGATGGGGACGGGTATGGGTATGGGTGAAACATAAAAATCCCGCATGGAAATGGGGATGGGGTGGGGAATGGTGTCCCCGCCCCATCCCCCGCCCCGACCCTGACCTCGTGGGGAATCCCCGACAGGGGGTTGGTTAGTTCATAAGACTTCATATCTCGATCTAGTTTTTCATTTGTCTTAATTTATTTGATTGTCTTGTTTTGTCGGTTATTTAATTACTAATTGATTACGAATTAAGAACATTCGTTGTTTAATTTAGTTTGTTTTATATTTAGATATACATATAGCAAATAAAATTGAAAATTCAAATAAGATAACGGGGATGGGGAATCCCCGATGGGGATGGGGACCCGGTGGGGACGGGGATGGGAAAAAAAATTACCCCCCGATGGGGATGGAGATTGAAATTATAAACAGGGATGGGGACAGGGATAGTAGTCCCCGCCCCGAACCAGCCTCGTTTCCATCCCTAGTGCAGTCACACCACCTTGCAGCACCCTTGGCACGGTCGTGCCACCTAGGACGCGGTCGTGCCCCAAGCCTTGGTTCAATGCGCGGCTGCGTCTTCTTGTGTGGGCGATTGTGCTTCGTCCTTTTGTCAACCTCTCTTTGTTCTTCTCCCGAATGTTTGTATTCCTCGTGATTAACACCTTTGCTCTGCGAGGTCCGAATTATAGTAATATGCTCCATAATCATGCCAAATCGCCTGTAAATGATGCTAACGGCCACTTATTGCGCTATACTAGATATCGCCTATCAAACACCCCCACACTTAGACCTTGCTCGTCCTCGAGTAAGATGCAACTAACTGCTTGGTGATCTCAACGAGTATCGAAGAACTTGACAGCAGTGGTCGTCGATCAACACTTCAGCTCCTACGTACTTGCAATCATCAAAGCACGGGTATAGACTCCGACTCTACTAGAAATCTTCAAAAACAATGCAAGACTCAATAAACTCTAAAATAACCCAACAATGACATCAATCATTCCCTAAACTTGAACTATGTTCGTCCTAACATGGACACTAATATGAATCTCTAAAATATGTAAAAGGTGTTTCTATCCAAGTGACATATGTAGGATGATAACGCAAGATAAAATAAACGAAAAATTCTTTTCCTAACATGCTTCATAATCTATGATAAGAATTCACAAGCTCCAACACTATCGAAAGCAACCACAACTCAACTCAAGTAATACCACATATAACTATTTATTTCTTCTTTTCATCCTACTCATGTATTTTTCACTTTTAAGACCACTTACTAGGTACTGGGCCCGTCTGTCTTACGGCCCGGGACAACTAATGAAACTCTTTGCTTACTTAGTCATGGAGGATCAAACGTGGAGCGATCTTTCACACCACAGAGATCGCATGCTCTTCCGACTTATTTTACTAGGAGTTCACTACGTTTTTTTTCTTTTTATGCATTTTGTAATAAAAAAGGACAGAAACAAGATAATATGAATAACTTGATAGAACAAGAGATGAGATGGTAAAAGTGCAATTTTAGTATTGATCCTAATGCATCCTAATCATAACCTACATGCTTAAGTCAAAGTTCTCAATTTGATCAATCATATCATCATCATAGCACAATTGCAATATGAAAAATAAAAGGCATAGTAAAAAGATTCAAAACTGATACACCACTATAAGAGTTCACAAAGTATCAAATAGGGGAAGAATATGATAGCCGACTCTAAAAATTCAAAAAGACTCAAAAATTTCAAAACTAACTCAAGAATTCAAATAACAAGGATAGTTGAGGGAATTCCTCTCCCCCACACTTAAAATTTACAATGTCCCTATTGTGTAAAAAACAAAGCTAAAAGATAGATGGATTTAGAAAAATACCTCTTTTAACGGGTTGTCTCTCGGACATCGTCTTTGGTCAAAGTCATAAGCCCAACTTCTTAGTCTCTATTAATCAGCACCAGGCCCCTTGAGGGCCAACTCCTCCTTCCTAACATAGTATTGCTTAATTCCCTTTCTCTTCTTGAACCCCTTGTCATACCATCCCTACTTCTTCATTATGTAATGGCATGGAGGTAACGTAGGCAAGACTCTCGGTACATGTATAATAGGTGAAGGAGGGGAAGCTTGTCTCCCTCTAAGGTCAGTATCGATGGCCCATCGGCCAAACACACCTCAGTATCACCTACATCCCCACCGGGATCAATCACACTAATAGCAGAAACACAAGCTACATCCTCTATAGAATCCTTTATACTCTCAAAAATATAAAACCTCAAAACATCCCTATCGAACTCTAAAGATAATGACCCTCTACTAAATCCACTTTCGTGCCCGCGGTTCTCATAAAAGGTCTACCTAAAAGTATAAATGTAGCTCTCTTATCATGCTCCATATCTAGCACATAAAAATATGTAGGAAAAACTAACCTATCAACCATCACTAGTACATTTTCAATTACTCCCTAAGGCGAATAGTGGACCCATCAGCTAATTGAATTACAATATCAGTTTCATTCAAAGGTCCTAATCCTATATTCTTGCATAGAGAGTATAGAATGACATTAATAGCAGCACCTATATCAAGCATAGTCTTCTCAAAATTAGTATCACAGATACGACAAGGAATACTAACCATACCTGGATCACTGTACTTCGTAGGCATATGCTTCTAGAAGATGGTTGAGACTCTTGCACCTACCGCGGCCTTGTGGTTTCCCTTTAGCTTTTGTTTCCTCTTGATCGTGCATAGTTCCTTCAAAAACTTCACATAGCGAGGAATGCTCTTGATTAGCTTGAGTAGCGGAATATTCACCTCGCACTTACTAAACATCTCGATGAGCTCCTTATCGTTCTCCGTCTTCCTCGTATCTTTCAATGCTTCGGGAAAGGGAGTCGGGGGTTTCAGCGAACCCAGTGGAGGGAAGTTTGGTCGCACATAATTACTCTACCTAAGCTTGAAATCACCTCGGGGATCAATTATCTCGTCCTCGTCATTCAGCATCGGAGGGAGATCATCTTCAGCAGAAGCACTGGAGCGGTCACATAGGAGGACCGCGCCGGTCGACAGGATGGTTCATGCGGTCACGCAAGTCTGGGCGCGGTCGGGCTGAAGTTTCCGAAATCTCCTCCGTAAAGGCGCGGTCGCGCGAGTGCGGGGTGCGGTTGTGCCATTCACCAGGTTCAGATGCGCGGGCACGCGGCTCTGGGTGCGGTCGTTCCTCTGGCGTTACGTCACCTGCGAACTCTTATTCCTCTGATGTTTCCTCCAAGTTTCGACCACTCCTCAATATCATTGCATTGACATTCCTGACGTTTGGGTGCACCATGGTCTGAAACGGCAACGAGTTTGATTGATTATGTACCAGAGTGCCTACCATCTGCGTTAATTGCCCATACTTTGTTTCCATGTTCTTTATACTCACCTCTAGGGTTGAAAATTAAGCTCTTAGTCAAAGCATTAGCAGGTCCTTTGTAGGTGATTCAATACTAGGTTGCGGATCACGAGGCCTCTACCATTGTTTCTGCTTAGGTTGGGGGTACTCTCTATATCTCGGGATGTAGTCATACCGTTGTTGATCATACCGAGGGTGTGGATCTCCATATCCCCCAGAAACATTAACCTTAGTAGCTTCGCTCCTTTGAAACCTAGCAACCAAATCCTCGAGTTCAGACCTCCTTTCATCTTTCTTCCATATCACCTGCAAGCTCAGTAGGTAACCGAATTAGTATCACGTGTGTTGACCATACAATGGTCAACCCCAAAGTCAATGAAACCATAAACACACGAAAAGAAGTTTTGACTCTCCGACAACGGCGCCAAATTTGACGAGCATCGTTTGGCCCACTCAAAATAATAATTCCTAATTATCTAATCTAACTAGTAGAGTGGCAAGAGAGGGTCGAATCCCAAAGAGAGTTAGGTATTTGATTCTTGTGTGCTTAATCTAATCAACTTAAAAAAACCAAGAAAGGGAAAGCAATTGCAACTAGACTAACAAATTGATGAAGGAAGTAATAAAAGAAAATACCTTATTCAACAAGTGTCCACACAACGGAAATATTGTTTGATCATTGTCTTCTAATGACTATTCGGGTTCATCTTATAATTCATATATTATGGTTTTCCTAATACCTATTCTTATATAGTTAATAGTCCAACTACTCCCAATATTCCTTACTCAACTACAACCCTGAAACTATCAAGATTCAGTAATCAAGCAACAATGAACTCAGGAATAAATAGGAACATGAAGTACCACTGACTCAAGGTCGATACTTAACACATCATCAACTCTTCCTACGATAACAATCCCAACTAGGTCATGCATTGATTCGCTACCAAACGATAGGTCTCTCCAACTCGGACAAGTCAAACATAGCAATATGAATAGATCTAAACAACCTAGGTCGCTACGCTAGATAGATAAATCATATTCAATAAAACAGTTTAAGATCAAGAAAGATAAACAACTCCAATAATATAATTAAGAACCAAGATAGAAGTCTTACAAACCAATCATTCGCAGGCTTCAACCTAGTGAACAAAGCAAAGAGACTACTCTGACATAGTTTTCCAAACAATGTAAAACTAATCTAAAAAATTGAATGATGGATTGGAGGCAAAGCTCTCACCCCTATTTATAAAACTTAATAACCTAAGAAACTAATCCTAATAGGCCCAACCCGAACCTCCACCTGAAAATAGGTAAAAGGCCCAAACAAATCCTGCAGCAATTGAATGGACTCGGCTCCAACGCAAGCAGGGCGTTGTCGTGCACCTTGCAGCACCCTTGGCGCGGTCGCGCCCCAGGCCTTGGTCCAATGTGCGGTTGCGACTTCTTGTGTGCGCAATCGTGTTTCGTCCTTCGACCATCCTCTCTTTGTTCTTCCTCCCGAATGTCTTTAATCCTCATGATTAACAACTTTGCTCTATGAGGTCCGGATTATAATAATATGCTCCATAATCATGTCAAATTGCTTATTAATGAAGCTAACAACCACTTGTTGCGCTATACTAGATACCACCTATCAATAATGTCATATTCCAAGTCGACGTAGTAAATGAACGAGGATAACTAATCTCGTACTAGGATGAGAACGATTAAATTTGTGATTGAGCCTATTGGGCCCAATTAAGTCATTTGAGTGGATAATCTTGTATTCTAAGTCGATATAGAAAAGGAACAAGAATAACACAGCTCGCACTAGGATGAAAGAGTGGTTAAGTAAGTATTTGGCCTTATGGGCAAAATTGAGTCATTTGAGTGGATAATCTCATGTCTAAGTTGGCGTAGTGAATGACTAAGGATAACTAAGCTCGTACTAGGATGATAGAGTGATTAAATAAGTGAATGAGCATTAGGGGCCCAATTAAGTCATTTGAGTGGGTAATCCCTTATAGTTTTACATATAAGCGTTAGGGTGAAAGAATGATTAAAGTGGTGATTGGGCCATTTGGGCCAAAATGAAGTCGTTTGAGTGGATAATCTCATATTTTAAGTCGTTGTAGCAAAGGAACACGGATAACTCAGATCGTACTAGGATGGAAGAGTGACAAAATATGTTTGGGCCTTATGAGCCCTACTAAGTCATTTAAGTGGATTATTCCGTACTCTAAGTAGACGATGTGAAGGATACCTAAGATCATACTAGGAGGAAAGAGTGGTTAAATATGTGATTGGGTCTTATGGGCCCAATTAGATCATTTGAGGGGAAAATCTCATATTCTTAATCAACGTAGTAAATGAACAAGGATACGAGATTAATTGGGCCTAATAGCCTAATAATGTATAATCACCAATCACTCTTTCTTCTTAGTACGAGCTTAATTATCCTTGTTCTTTCACTATGTCGTCTTAGAATACGAGATTATCCACTCAAATGAAATTGGACCCAATCACCACTTTAATCGTTCTTTCATCCTAGTACGTGCTTAGTTATCCTTGTTATTTTACTATATCGACTTAGAATACAAGATTATCCACTTAAATGACTCAATTAGACTCACCACTTTAATCGCTCTTTTATCCTAGTGCCAATGCCTTACCCAAAATCGAAAAATATTTTTTTGACTAAAATATGCTTGCACGCCCAAGTTATGTGTGCCAAACTTGCACACCCAACTTAGGCATGCAAACTTGTGTTCATAAAGTCATTTTTGAGTCCATTTAGACACTAAAATATAATTAAATCTTGTGGAATTCCAAATCATTAAATACCCCTTTATTTAGTGAGTTAATGAGTTGATTTTCCTTTAAAACCTAATAATAACTAACCTATCTAATCATAATTAACAACTAATCTATCGAATTATAACTAACAACTAATCTATCTACGAAATTATAAAAAATCACAAATATTACGATATTTTATTTAACCAACGGAGAGGTTTTACTATTATATTTCAGTTACTAATGGATTCCAATTTCATTAATTAATTCAACACAATAAGCTTAGACAACATCAGAAAAAAGGAAGAAAAAAAAAACATGATCATCGAAATAAAAAAAAAAACAAGGATTATTGACTGGATCTATCCATCCAAAAATTCTATCACTTTTACTATGTATAGATTTCTTGTTTGAATTTTTTTTATTAAAACTTACCGTGGTTATACTATTGATCTTAATAAAAGAAGATATTAGACAACAATAATCTTATAGAAATGACAACAATAGAGAAAAAAAAAAAAGGATTATAGTGGATAGCCAAAAAAACAAAAAGAAAACATATGTAAAACTATAACCATCACATGAGACATAAACACAGGAGAACGAGATAAAATGACTTGTGCGCGGATATTAAACTATAATCATTACATGCGACATAAATACAAAAAAGGAGATAAAATGGCTTATACGCAGCACGGGTCCGAAAATACTAATGACATCAATTAAACAATTAAAATTAATAACAAATACATAATAACACAATTAGATTTTACATTCAGGTTTTCACCATACAATCTCTAGATAGACTTTTAAGTTCATACTAGTTCGTATGAATCTAAAACAAAGAGTTATGACAATATGTATTTATGTACAAAATTAGTCCATAGTAGCATAAATATCTATTTTGAGCTTCACTACAAACCCTAGCCTATATAATCAGATCGATAATGACATAATTCATGGATAATCATAGCACCAATTGATCGATCTACCTGAACGTACTGTACACCCTAGTTTTAAAAGAAGTCAACCAATGATTATTAGTTATACTACATTTGAAACATTTATTTGTGCAGAATCGTGTATATGTTTCAAGATAAGGCAAATATATGCACGCTTCCATTTAGATAGGAAGCACAATCAACTCCTACGTTTTTTTTGGTCGTACAATATATGTCTATATATGTTGAAGAAAAACCTTACTTTCTCTTGCAATTTCAGACAAAATCATTCTCTACAATTTGTTGCTGTCCCTACTACAACCTACATTACAATCTTTTGTCTTCCCGTATGTATGAAACTTCATTATTTCAAAGAAAAACATCGATTTATATGTTTCTTTGATGCTAAGTCTGAGAATATTTAGTAGTGATGATTTTAGCCTGCTTCTACCTCCTTTCCTCGTATTGAACTCAAACAAACTTATCTGGAGTATTTAATTAACTTGACCAACTATTTTGTACTAGGTACTTTGGAATTGACTTATCAAATGCTACTGCTACTACCATGTTAAAGAAGAGATTATCTACATCCTTGTGACGTTTAAAAACTGGAGGCTGGTATCTTCAAAAGGTATAGGTTGAGTAATGCAATTTTTTTTGAGAATTTGATTAAAAAGGTTTGGAACTATAGAATTTAGGGGTTTCTCTCTACGATGTTTAACAGAAATTATGAATTCTTAAAAGATATTTTAAAACACTAGATACCTAACAATTAATTCCAATTGTAGTAATATAATTGGTCGACTACTAAGACACAACTTAAGATATAATGTACTTCTCAACTTCCAACACTCCTATTGAAGACAAAAAGCAAAGATTTGCTATCTCTGATTAATCGCAATACCTAGTATTACCAACATGTGGCAGAAATAAGAGCCATAAAACAAAAATGTGTCTAAATTTCAAAAAAATAAGATTGATTACTTATTTATAAACCACAACTCATAAAAGAAGAAATATGTAATGAACTTTTCTCCTCTGTTATATGCTCACCAGATATCTTTCTCAAATAAATGACGTAATAACTGAAAAAGAGAATAATCAACTTATTAAGAAACCTACTAGTTTAGAAATTAAGGAATTTGTCTTTAGTTTGCCCCAAGATATAACAGCATGACCTAACCGTTTCTCAAGAAATTTCTTCAAACTCTATTGATATCTTGTTGGTGACTCGATCATTCTTGCAAATAAATGTTTTTCACTTTTCTTACGTGCTCAAAGAAACCATTCATGCATTTATCTCGCCAGTTCCCCAAGTGAATGCACCCCCTAACTATCAATCACTTCTAGTCAATCAGCCTTGCCTCATTTATTGTCACTTTTTTTAGAGTCACGAGTTTGTTTGTTAATTTTCAAAAGAGTTCCATCCAATTCTTAAGAACATAATAAAAAACAGTTTCCCTTGCTTCAATTATCAACATTCCACTTTGTAAAAAAATTAGAAATATATGTTGGGATACAGATTGTAAAAGGAAAACTAAAGAATGTTGTTTTCTCTTACATATTGGATTCTCTCAAAACACAATTCTATAGATGAAAGCTAACTCACTTTCACAAGCAGTGAGAACTGTACTCATTCACGCAAATCTAATTTCCGAACAAATTTCCTTATGGAGAGTTTCTCTTGCCAAAAGGCAGCCCAACCTATGTTGCACGGACACGGACACGGATACGGGGACACGGACACGGTAGGACACGGGGACACGACAAATCCAAAATATAGAAAAATAGGACACGGAAGGACACGGCATAAAAAATTATATATTTTATAAATACATTATTAAAAATATGATATTTAATTGTATAAAAATGATTAATAGTAAAACTAATTATTAATGAATTTAAGTAATTGCACGAAGAATGATTGTAACATTAAATCACGTCGTTATGTTGGTTTTTATAGTACTCACATAATATATAACCAAAATTAGGTAAATCAAGCCGAATAAAGAGGTTGGATGGTTTTTAGTAAATTGACGGTATTAGGAGGCTAGGAGGCTAGACATCGGTGATATAGGGAGCAAAAAGTGAGAAATAATATTAGAAAAGATCAAGGTAAATTGTTACAAGATGTGTCCGGGTGTGTCCAAGATGTGTCCGGTTTTGTTGACCGTGTCTTGACCGTGTCCGAGATGTGTCCAAGCGTGTCCAGGCGTGTCCAAGTGTGTCCGTGTGTCCTACATGTGTCGGACACGGACACGGCTCTCTCCTAGGCGTGTCCGTGCTTCCCAGAGCCCAACTATGAGGAAGGTACAACCCAACTATGAAGTACATCATCAAATGTAACTTGAAGGAGTTATTATGGAAGTATTTCATGCTATAGTACCTTGTTATTATTAGGATTAGGGATCAAACTCCTTAGGTGCTTGCACTTGTCCTTCATGGTTATGCTTGGCGTTCACTGACAAAGTTTTTGGGTCCTCTGGGTTTGGTTCTTTTGC
Source organism: Phyllobates terribilis (assembly GCF_046119375.1). Taxonomy (NCBI): domain Eukaryota; kingdom Metazoa; phylum Chordata; class Amphibia; order Anura; family Dendrobatidae; genus Phyllobates; species Phyllobates terribilis. Next base: position 51,820 of record NW_027366289.1, on the reverse strand, counting down.
TCCTCTAGCCATGTAAGTTTCAAGAAGGTGTTTAGAAAATTCAAGTACCTCACTGTCTTGGTGAGCAGCTTGGCTGATCTTCCCATCATCCGTCCCAATCCTAGAGTCGTCAAACAAAGAGGAAATGTTTCCTGCCAACTGCAAGACACTACCACCACAGGAAGACAAGGGAGACTGAAACACCAGATCACAAAAGAGACTCGCGAAGAATAGTCAAGTGGATGGAAATAGCATAAATAGAGCCAAGCCTGACTTCGTTGAAGTAAGCAAATACTGACAAGAGCCATACTTGTTAGAGTATGCAAGCAAGCTCCCTTACTTATATCCAAGTAAGCAAATAGTAATTACCTTCTCTAAAAGAAGCAAGTGCAAGTCCCAGGAAAGCAGCTACTAGCTAATGTCAGAGGTTATGAAATAGCTCGACCGAGGGGAGAGGGAGGATCTTTGGTTAATTCTACTTCTTGTGTACAAGCTGGTTGAAGCTACTTATGTAGAGAAACTTATATTTAGTTTCTAGGCGCTAAATCATTTGACAATGCCGATCTAATATGTCAATAGTTCCTAATTCAATAGGAAAGTTGCCCGTGTTGAGTATGGAGGAAGAGCATCTGGGCAAATTGAGAAGATTGAGAATGTTGTTGGCATGGTTCACTTCCTGGTCATGACCATGAGGAGGGATGATCCAATTGGTGTTCGCTTCTAACAATACTAATAATGACTTCTTTCGGAACAAAATTGATTCCCCGATATTCCATCTCGTATTAGCCAGGACAATATTTGTTTACCTAGGAAAACTAGAAAACAGAACTCTAGAATAGCCGAAGCTACTAACAAATATCTTCAAATAAAACAATTGTGAAAAATATTAACTAGCAATGATAATATATGTAAGGCCCGCAGCCTTAGAAGCGCTATCCCCATGTAAACTTCCCAGGAGGTCACCCATCCCAGGACTGCTCCCGCCCCTAGCACGCTTAACTTTTCAGTTCTTGTCCTCACTTGAACCATGAAAAGGGAAGAGCTCTTGTTGACATGAGTAGCAGTCTATTCCATATATGGATTACAAACACGGGGTATTACAATCACCCCCACTTAAACCCTTGACGGCCACGTCAAGCCCAAGGACCACCCTCGGGTTGAGCCGCCCCCAAAGGGCAAAGCGCAGTCGTACCACAGAGTCGGCTCTGATACCATTTGTAAGGCCCGCAGCCTTAGAAGCGCTATCCCCATGTCAACGCGGAAACTTCCCAGGAGGTCACCCATCCCAGGACTGCTCCCACCCCTAGCACGCTTAACTTTTCAGTTCTTGTCCTCACTTGAACAATGAAAAGGGAAGAGCTCTTATTGACATGAGTAGCAATCTAATTCATATATGGATTACAAACACGGGGTATTACAGTATATGAGTTTCAATAGTGAAGGGAAATATATTAGGAATAACTCCATTTTTTCATTGATAAATCTGGAGACTCTTAACAATTTCACATTTTTCTTTCTCCTAAACATGAATTCCAAAAAAACTTGAGATGACAAACTGGATTTGGTCAAAATATAAATTTTTGGCTTGGCGTTTGGCTACAAGTATCCTTTCTTGTAAAGAAACTACAAGTTCAAAGAGATAAGTCAAAGATCACAATTTTTTTACCCCAACCAAATAACAGAATGTACTACAATAGCACATGTTCACATGTATCGTATAATAAATAAGGAAGGTTACATTCTGCAAATTAATATTCTAGATATAATCATCTGGTAAGAAGCCCCAAACGGAAAGTTTTCGGTGAAGACGACTTGCACTGAATATAACAAAAGAAGAACAACACAAGACGACTTGCACTGAACATACAATAAATAAATATTAGATTTATGTAAGAGTGGATCTAGCCTAGAATCACACTAGTAGCACAATCAATTCAAACAAGAATAGGACAAGATTTGTTACGCAGTTTGGAAGCACAGTTCCTACATCTACGAGCCTCAAGAGAGAGAGCCAATCCACTATGAAATCAAGCGTTCAAAGGAGGATACACAAGAACAGTAATACAGTACACAAGTACAAAATCTAGGCCTAAGTGAATCACACAGGATTCAAATGAAAGAGACAGGAAGAAGAGACTCCCTTAAGCCTTCATTCTCTGGAGTGGGCCAGCGAAGCCGAAGAGCAACCGTCGCTTCTACGCGCCACCAGAAAGGTCCTCAGAACACCACCAAAGAGAGCTTCACACCAACGTCTTGGCTCGGAAAAGGAAGGACTTGCAATGCTTGCTCAGATCTGTACAAACTCTCACCGGAGAAGACGAAGATCTTAGATCACCGCTCAGAGTTCTCTATTTGCTAGGCTTTTGGAAACGGCAGTATAATATCACAAGTGAGGGATATAGTGCCAAAGCTGAGGTTATATACCTCATCTTACAACAGCTAATGCGGAGCATCGCCCAGACAACGGGGAGCAACATGCCCACCTCATTCGGCCCGGGCAACACTCCACTTCGGTATTGGGTTGGGCTTCTCTTCTATTTAGGCCCAGACTAGCTTACGTAACATGTATTACAATTTGGTGAATCACATACACAACAAATCCCCCCTTGATTTACATAAATTTCATTACCCTAACCCTTAACTGTAGAACACAACTAAAACAACCGGGGAAGGGAGCGGACTGTGGCTCTCAACCGTCATCAGCCAATGCCCCATTTAATGAGTGTCCCATATGTGTAAAGCATTCCTTCAATAAGCAAATTTATCAACTGTAACAATTTTAGTTCCAAAATCAGAGGGATTCAACTCACCTTTGATCTTTGTAACCATTAAGGATTTCTTATCAATCAAATCCCTAATGAAATGATGTCTAACATCTGTATGTTTAGAACGCTCGTGATAAACATGATCTTTACACAGATAAATAGCACTCTGACTATCCATATGCAAAACAGGGGTATAACACTTGCAAGAGATCTCATTAAGCAAACCAGTCAACCAAATAGCCTCTTTAGAAGCCTCAGTGGATGCTATATGCTCAGCCTATGTGGATGACAAAGCCACCACACACTGTTCTTGAGCCTTCCAGGAACACAATTCTCAACCCAAGTAAAATAATAAGTAGTAGTAGACTTCCTATTATCTTTGTTACTAGCATAATCTGAGTCTACAAATCCTACAAGTTCATCCTTAGAGGTATGTTCAGAATATACTAAACCTAGTTCTTTAGTGCTATTAATATACCTAAGCACATATTTCATAGCATTCCAATGAACATCACCAGGATTAGACATAAATAGACTCAATACACTAATAGCAAAAGATAAATCAGGTCTGGTGCATAACATGGCATACATAATAGATCGAACAACAACATCATAAGGTATACTATTCATTTTATCTACTTCAGCTTGTGTTTTAGGGCAATGATCTTTAGTTAAGTCTAAATGTCCACCTAAAGGAATAGAAGTGGGTTTAAAATCAGTCATACTAAACTTATCTAACACCTTTTATAAATAGCCAGTTTGAGATAAATACATGGATTTATTTTTCCTATCTCTCCCTGATTTTAACTCCTAAAATCCTCTTAGCATCCCCTAAATCTTTCATGTCAAAATAAGCCTTTAAGTCCCTTTTCACACCAGAAATAAGAATCTTAAAGCTAGAAATTAAAAGAATATCATCCATATACAATAACACATACAATGCAGATGAGGACTTAACATTTTAAAATACAAACACGTGTCATAACTGCTCTTATGAAAACCTAAGTTTTTCATGAATGAATCAAATTTCAGATTCTGTTATCTAGGAGATTGTTTTAAACCATAAATTGATTTATTTAGTAAGCATGCAAAATCAGGTTTAGTTTTATCCACATAACCCTTAGGTTGCCTCATATAGATGATTTCATGCAAATCTTCATGTAAAAAAGCAGTTTTCACATCCATTTGTTCTAATTCCCAATCAAACACAACACACATAACTAAAAGTAACCCCATAGTCTTATATTTCATAACATGGGCAAAAATGTCATTATAATCTACACCTTCCTTTTGGGTAAAGCCTTTAGCAACTAATCTAGCTTTGTACCTAGGGGATCATTATGAGTGGTGCCTTCTTTAATCTTATAATCCCACTTGCTATCTATGAGTTTAGCATTATTAGGTTTGGCAACTAAAGTTCAAGTCTTATTCACCATCATATAGTCAATTTCATCTTTCATGGCTTGTTCAAAATTTTTAGCATGCTTACACCTAATAACTTGTTCATAAGTTTCATAGGTATAGGTGTTAATTAACCCATTAGCAGTGATAAAGGCATATTCAATAATATGTGAACATGCAGTAGTGACATTATCCTCTACATTACCAACATATTTCAGATTTGGTAGTGCTAGGTTCTCTATCTCTAGTTAATTGATACGAGCTTAAAGGATTTTCATTACCTAGCACATTATCACTAGAAGATGCATTAGAGAAATTATTTAAAGGAGAGGGAATAGAGATAGAACCAGAGTTAGTATTATCCTCCATTTCTACTATTTCCTCCCTTAATTGTTGCGGATTTGTGTCACTTTGTTCACTGTTGTCAACATGTATAGCTGGAGAATTTATAGGTGTCCGTTCATAGCTGGAGCTGGGCTCACCATCTCCATTGGAGATGTGATCAATATCAACTTCTTCTTCGTGCTCCAGCACTAGTGGTAGGTCACGTGGGTTAAAGAATTGCCTTGGAGCTTCTACCTTAGAGGAAGCTTCATGTTCAGTACCTTCCTGCTCATTAGAGAATGTTAGTGCTTGATTGAAATGAAAATCCGTTTCATTAAATGTAACATTTCTAGAAAAAATTACCCTATAGCCTCTAGGTTGTATAAGGAGTAATTTATAGGCTTTAAAGGCTCTTGGATTCAGCTTACCCTGTGATATGTGAGAGTAAGATGTACATCCAAAAGGCTTGATACGAGCTATCTCAGGTACTTTACCAGTCCATAACTATTGAGGAGTCTTATAGTCAATAACAGAAGAAGGGGACCTATTAATCAAAAGACATACAGTAATAATGACCTCCCCCCACAATGAATGTTTCATTCCAGCACTAATTAGCAAACATCTAGCTTTCTCTAATGAAGTCCTACTCATTCTCTTAGCAGTCCCATTCTGTTGGGGTGTACCCAGGACTGTCAAGTGCCTTTTTATGCCATAAGTTTTACAATAATCATCAAAGGAAGAGTTACAAAACTCAAGACCATTATCTATTTTTAAGCATTTCAATTTACTACCTACTTGGTTCTTTACACTAGTTTTCCATTTCCTAAATGTATTAAAGGCCTCATCCTTAGTCTTTAAAAGATAGACCCAAACTTTCCTAGAAAAGTGATCTATAAAGGATATAAAGTACCTTCTACCTCTTACAGTATTAACCTGAGCAGGCCCCACAAATCAGAATGAACATATTCAAGCGGAGTTTTAGCAACATAAGTAGATTTAGGGAAGGAATGTCTAGTTTTCTTACCAAATATGCAGGTTTCACAAAATTTCAGTTCAACTGGTTTCTTAACTAAGGATCCAGTTTTAAACAGATAATCTAAACCTTTATTTCCTATATGGCCAAGCCTAGTGTGCCATGGTTTTGTTTCATCTAAAGTCATATGGTCATTCACTTTGGAGAGGTTTATTTGAGGTGAAGTTACAATATGATATAATCCACCCTTTAATATCCCTCTAATAATGGTAAGTCCATCTCTAATGACCTCCTTTATTCCATTGTGAGTGACTATATGATACTTTAGATTATCAAAACAGGATTCAGACATTAGGTTTCTTCTTAAACTAGGCACCCATCTAACATTATGTAAAATCCTAACTTTACCATCAAACATTCATATAGGTACATTTCCTATTCCTTTAATATCTAGGGAGCTATCATCACCAAGCATAACAGTTCCACCATTCATAACAAGCGTGGATGTAAAATTGGACTTAAGTGGAGTGGCATGCATAGTACAACCCGAATCTAAAATCCGTTCATTTACACTAGACACAGAATGAGAGCACATAAGCAATTCACAATCATAGAAGGCACTAGATTCAACAAGAGAAACAGTGTGTTCATTTTCAGTTTTGTTAGAATCGTCCTTCTTTTTCTTAAAGCAATCTTTAATATGATGACCAAGCTTACCACAATAAAAACATTTCATCTTCTTATCTTTATCATAAGAATTATGTTTATCATTTTATCACCCTTTTTGACCTTCTTATTAAAGTGTTTCTTCTTGCCTTTACCATTAGCCATCAAAACTTTAGCTTTAGGTTTATTTATCTTTTCATTTTTCAGTTTAAACACCTTAAGGGTCTCATTTTTATTAGTAATGGACTCTATGATTTTCAATTTAGTCAAGTTTTCATAACTATATTGAATAACATCTTTTAAGGTGTTAAACTGACTAAGCAAGGAGTTTAAAAGGATAACAGCTTGGTGGATGTCCTTTATGGTGTCTTTACACCTTTCTAGGTCTTGTGTCATCCTAAGGTACTTGTCTAAGTTTTCATTTAATGTCAAATTAGTGTCCTTTTAAAATGAAAACAATCTGCATAATAAAGAAAGTCTAGATGGAAAGGATTTAGTGAGATACATAGTTTCTAAACCTTCTCACAAGTCCTTAGCAAAGGTCAGAGATACCACTTGTCTTGCAACATCGTTTGACAATCGTATCATGATCTCCGAGTGCGCTTGCTCGTCCATTCCACCTTCCTCAGGTATGATGTCTCGACAAGATAACCAGTAGTGATGGCTCTATGGCACTTCTCCTTGATCAAGACAGCCTTCATCTCGACCTGCCATATAAAGAAGTCTTCAGTGCCATCAAACGGCTTCATTCTCACTGTGTTGTCTGACATATTTGACACACAGAGAGTTAGATCAGAACTTACAAGTATCCAAAAATATGTACTCAGATAAGTTCTTATAAACTAGCATATATTTAAAAACTACTAAGCAATGACCTATGACAGATCTAGGGCTACACAATATAACCACAAGAATATCTATAGGCAGATCTATGCAAGAACAAGAAGGAGATAGTTCTCAATAGTCAAGCAAGGAATTTGCACAACTCAGTATATGCTCAAAAAGAAGCTAGGATATCAAGTCAACAACCTAAACATGCACATATCAAGACCACAACCTAAACATGCAAAGATGAAGTCAACAATCTGGACATGTAACGAGAAAACAAAACACAGTATAAACACCGGTTCATTAGAAGCATCAATCTCAGGATCAACAAACAGTATCCCAGATCTCCCAAATACGAAACCAGAAAGTACAATAACGATCCAGAACAATACAAGATTTGTAAGAGTGGATCTAGACTAGAATCACACCAGTAGCACAATCAATCCAAACAAGAACAACACAAGATTTGTTACGCAGTTCTGAAGCATAGTTCCTACATCTGCGGGTCTCAAGACAGAGAGTCAATCCACTATGAAATCAAGCGTTCAAAGGAGGATACACAAGAACAGTAATATAGTACACAAGCACAAAATCTAGGCCTAAGTGAATCACACAGGATTCAAATGAAAGAGACAGGAAGAAGAGACTCCCTTAAGCCTTCGTTCTCTGAGCGTCGCCAACGAAGCTGAAGAGCAACCGTCGCTTCTACGCGCCACCAGAAAGGGCCTCAGAACACCACCAAAGTGAACTTCACACCAACGTCTTGGCTCAACAAAGTAAGGACTTGCAATGCTTGCTCAGATTTGTACAAACTCTCACCGGAGAAGACGAAGATCTCAGATCGCCACTCAAAGCTCTCTATTTTCTACGGTTTTGGAAACGGAAGAATAATATCACAAGTGAGGGCTACGGTGCCAAAGTTGAGGTTATATACCTCATCTTACAACAGCTAACGTGGAGCAACATGCCCAGGCAACGCGGAACAACAAGCCACCTCATTCGGCCCGTGCAACACTCCACTTTAGCATTGGGACGGGCTTCTCTTGTATTTAGGCCCAGACTAGCTTATGTAACATGTATTACAATTTGGTAAATCAAATACACAACAGTTTACAATCAAAGAGAAAATGTTCCATAGAAGTCTGGTTCAGATTCGTTGCCAACACTAGAAAGGTTAAATTGACGTTTTCGTAAAGTACCAAACTAACGTTCATTGTGTAAAAGAAAAAAATGAAGATACAAATTACTTCTTCTTTGAATGTGCCTAAACTTGTAGAATTGTAAATCATGTAAACCAACTACTTAATCTATCTCTTACTAACTACCTTCAACAACAAGATTTTATGAATAATTTAATACAAGAAAAATCAAATAATAATTTTGACATAATTTATACCATTTGGTGACATTTTGAATTCATACAAATAATATCATCTTTCATAATATACAAGTTGTAACAAATAAAGCATAAGAAGCAAATTTAGAAGATTGGACAACTATCACAAGCTAAACATTCCAAGCGACCAAAACTCCGAAAGTAAAATGGATGAAGCTTCTTAAAGGTATCTTAAACTTAACTTTGATGCTAGTGTATTTTTAACTGATTCGAGTCGTATTGAGGATGTTGTTAAAGATCATAGAGGAAAGATCTCATTAGCCGCATGAATTGACAATCATATTATTAAAAGACGACAATCTCACAATTATACATTATTTACAAGGAAAATGAGAGATATCGTGAAAAATTCTCATGATCATTGATTAAGTTAGACATCTTCTTCTCAGATTCAAACAAACAAGAAATCTAATTTGGTTACTGCAAGCTAATCAGTCAGTTAATTTCTTAGCTAAGTATCATGATGCAAATCTTAATAATCTCGATCTTCTTAGCTTAAATAGTTATTCAAATAAAAAACCTTCATAACTTGTTGAAGTTATGAGTCAAATTTGTAACAACCTAGATTTTAACTAGATAAAAAACGAAATATGTTGATTAGGAGTGAAATTGACGTTGATGGTACCAATTTCATATTGCTAAATTCCCATCATTTTAAGACCATTAAGAATAGCTACTGATAATAGTAATTAAAGGGTTAAAATACAATGAGCATATTGTAACTTTTTATGCCTTTTTCTTTTTTCCCCTTTTGGGTCCTCCTTCCTCTATCTCTTTTATGTGCAGTCCCATATGTCCCATGAATCCCAAGAAAGCAAAATATACTGTAACAAGATTAAGATCTCACAAAAAAGCAAACACTACCTACTTAACCATATTTTATCTCTATATAAGTAATCACCCAAACTAACACATTCCTCCCACTTACTAACTACCACTCTATAACTTCCCTTCTAAAAGGAAAAAAAATCCCCTTCCTTTACTCTGTTTTCCCCTATTTCAGTCAAGAATGGAGCAATGCAGCCCTCTTGGTTGGATTTACTACCAGGAAGAAGAGGTAACGATAACATCTATTTTACTCTGTGACATGCATTCTTCAACCGAACTTACTGTTTGTTTACATGTTAAATAGGAAATGGGAGAGCTGAAAAGGTTCCTAGTTCAGACAACAATGGAGCTAGAGGCCACCATTGTCGCGGCCCATGAAGAGATCTCAAGGAAAGAAGAGGAACTGACTCATATGAGAGATCTGTTAATGGTGGCTGTCAAGGAAAGAGATGAAGCTCATTACAAATGCCAAAAGCTTCTTGTTGACAACAATTCTCTTCAACAACAACTCAAACTCCAACACGAGCTGCAAAAGACTGTCTCTTTTGCTAGGAATGAGGAAAAGAGTTGTGATTTAGTCAAGCTCACCAAAAGCAATAGTGGAAGCTTTACCTCTTCAGACAGCGAAGAAAGCATCATCTCCGAGCATACTAACCCTAAATCGTCAACACCATCTTCCTCAACACTCTCATCCTCACTCCCTCCAAACCTAGCTGCAACTTTAGGTAAGAAATTGTTGCTTAAATATGTGTGTTTGAGCCTAAAATGTTCCATTAACATAACTTTTGTTAAACCCCGTGCATAGATTGGGTTGCGTGCATCTATAGTTTCAAGTTAAATAATAGACCGAATAATCCACAAAACATTTATAACGAACTATATATCAATTTATTCTAGTTTTGACTCATATAGTTATACAAAATGTTATGATTTCAGGTAAGCAAAGACCATTGCCAAAGAAAGGCAGACTCTTGCAAGCAGTTATAGAGGCGGGCCCGCTACTCCAGACATTGCTACTAGCGGGCCCACTTCCAGAGTGGCAACACCCGCCACCTCAGCTTAACAGAATCGACATTCCTCTTGTAACTGTACCAGGCTCTGTTGCTTACAACAAAAGGAGGATTTATAACTTTGATGCTTCGGTTTCTTCTTCAAGTGGGTGCTCAAAGTATCAAAGGGTGGTTTAGATATCAACTTAATTGGCTCTTCTTGATGTTTTTTTTGGGGGGTTTTGTATCTTTTCTCTTGTCATGTCTTCTAATCTTTTTATACTAGGGTTAGTTTTGGGTAAAGAAACATGTAGAGAAGAGAAGAGAAAGTTGGGATCACACTAAGTTAATCCCTCTTATTGTGTGCAATAGGGAGAAATCTTGACTTCATCCCATGGAAGAAATCTAAGTTTAGGAGAAAGTTAGGATTTTTTTTTTATAAAGATACATGTAGTATAATATATAGTGTAGTTGTTTAATCTACCTGAGTCTCTGAGACAAACCTTGAGACCGGTATGATAGGAGTCATGAAACTGAAATCTTATGGCAAGATTTCTACCTTAGCATCTTAGTAAACAAGCCTTAATTGAAGGAGATACGGTGGAAATGAACGTCACACCTATCTTTTTCTAATTTGTAAGATAGTTGTGACATCATTGTAATTTTATTTTCAAGCTATTTTTACTTGTATTTCTTCCCCATGTAAGGAGATATGGGTCTTTAAATGGAGTTTTACACGCTTCTTTAGTGTTATTTTTCTCCACTATATATGTAGAGACAAGCTAAGAAATTGGTTAAATACATCATTTATTATAATATTACATACATAATTGAGCTTCATAAAATATATCACGAGTGTTTTTAATTCATTTATACTAAACTAACTTATATAAATAAATTTATTTATCACCCTTTAGAATCAATGAATGAACATTATAAGGATATCCAAATTTCAATTACAAAAGTGAATTAATATATTCTTAATCGGATGTTAGTAAGAAACTGTAAGTGAATTAGCATTATGTTATACTATTTTGTGTGCTAAATTTATTTGTAATCGAAAACAAATCTTATTAGGTCTGTGTTCTTACTTCTTACCATCGAGTTCAGATATTGGCATGCTTATAGAGTATGAGCAAAATTTGGTCAAAAGATTTTGATTACAGAGAATTTGGAGGGAATACTTTATGCACAGCACAATGGTGGTGCTTTTCCTTTTGCCATTTTTTTTTATTAAAGCAAGAATTCAAATAATTCAAAAGACGAAACAGCAGAAGCAGAAGGAATCACGTTTGGATCTTCCACCCCCACCTGCTCGCTCATATTCATATTCTTCCAAGAATAAAATATTGCAAATGCTAACACAGTATCAACTACCATTCAAGTATGAATGTGTCTGCCATTCAATCAGCATTTAGTTTTTCTTCTTCTTCAAATATAGAGTGCATTTAGGTACTAATTACAAATACTCTCCTGAAGGTAGCATGCAAGCCAAGAAATCAAGAGTTAGTTCTAATGGAAATGATCACATAAATAGAATAAATTATGTCACTGAGTCCTTAACAATTTCCCATTGCTCAATTATAATATCCAATATTTAAAACGTTTCAATTTAACTCTAATCTTTTATCAGCGTTTAATGATAATCCCAACTATTAAAACGTTTCAATATAGTCATGAGTCTTTCTATATTGTTTAAGTATTAGTTCTTAATACAATATACTATTGTTTTTATATATTTTTCTGTTTATTTATTTGTATCAAATAAAAAAGTGTTTTATAAATTTATTAGAATTAAAAAATTAGAGACCAAACACAAAAACTCTCCGTACAGTTTGTATAACCCAGCCATGTCTTGCCTTCCGTTCTGGGCTCCGGCCTTAGGACGGTGATGTATGGCAGCTTCCACCCCAGCCAACACCACCGACAATCCCTCTACGCGTACCCCAACCCCGTCGGTTTCTCTGAGCCCCAAGTCCCTACAACATCCGTAGACTCTGTCACAGCCCTTCCCTTCTGGTCCAGCTAGTCCCACCCTTTACTCACCACCACCCCCTTGGCTCAACCTTCCCTGTCTCTCTCTATCCCAACCTCTCCCATGCACGAGGGCTGTCGGCGCCTCTTGGAAGGAGATTTACGCGGGTCAGCATGGCCCGAAACAGTTCACTCTACCTTGCAATTTCTTGGAGGGAAAGGTGAAGATTGATGTCCCTGGGAGTGAGGGTGGTGAACCCTGTGTTACCTTCGAACCGGATGCACTGAGGGCCCTTGAATCGCCTTGGAATGTTGCCTTGGTGTTGAAACCCATAGGCATCTCCTGTAGCTACGAGCACCTTGATCGCAGATTGAGGGAGTTATGGAAAGGATTTGGGCCCTTTCATCTTACTGACCTACCGATGGGATTCTTTGTGGCTAGGTTCACTGCTGAATCTGACATCAGACGGGTTCTCGCCGGAGGACCTTGGGTGGTGTTTGGCCATTATCTAGCTATCCGATCCTGGCAGAACCACTTCAACCCTATGGTCGATCGCATCAACTCCACTCCGATCTGGGTCCGAATTCTTGGCCTTCCGATCCGTTATTATGAAGTTGACGCCCTTACATTGATTGCGGGTACTATTGGGGCTCCGGTGGGTGTTGACGCCAGAACCGCCTCTGTTTCCCGGGGCAAATTCGCTAGGATTAGCGTGGAAATTGACCTCTCCAGACCACTTCTTCAATCGGTTAACGTCGACGACACAAGCTACAAGCTAGAGTATGAAAACCTTCACGCTGTTTGTGACCACTGCGGTCTCTTTGGTCATTTCCGGTCTCAGTGTCAGGCCATGAAGCGTGCTCTATTTTTGGAGAAACAGCCTCCTCCGCCGGCTTCTAGTCTACGGGCAGATTTCACTTCAGATCAGCCTAATCCAGCGTCAGTGTCTAGAGTCTGGGTTCCGGCTAACTTTAGTGGTCCTCCTCCGGTGCCGGAAAAAAAAACTCTTCAACAGCTCTCACCGCAGTTCACACGCTGGTCACCGGAGATGCTATCGCTGCCTCGGAACCCCTCTCGGAGAAAACTCTGGTGACCGTTATCTCGGATTCCGAAAGCGTCGTGCCTACTGATGTGTCGGAGAGGGGGCAGCCTAATTCTGAGGACTCTGACCCGTCAGGTCCTGACACAAACGCCGCAGGTTTGACTTCTAACCCTGTTCCTCCGAAAGTTGATAGGCGCCCCTCAGTTTGTGGTATCGCTAAACTAAATTCGGGCCCAAATTGCGAGTCTCTTATGACCAGCCCATCGAGCGCCTCTAAATGTGAGGTTGGGCCTTCTTCTGATGCCCCACTTGAAGAGATTAAGCCCAATTGTCCTAAAGAGGGAACTGGTCCGAAATCTGGAATTAATAGTGCTGAATCAATTCTGGGCGGTTCGAGTAGTGGAATGTCTAGATCTCAGAAAGCAAAACTAAGAAGAAAGAAGAATGCAAAGAAGAATTATGGCCCGGTCATCAGAGGAGCTACCACGAGAGCTATGGTTAAAATTAGGCCTGGTAATTCGTCCCTACAGAACATTACTGAGACTTGCATGGCGTCTTTGCAGGCTGGGCTTAATGCTCCTATGAATTTAAAAATTGATTTTGTAGCTCCGTCAAAGTTAGACGGAGCAGAGTCATCTTGTTAGCTTCGGGTCAGGTTCGTTTTACTCCTGTTTTTATCCAAATGAATTGCATTTTGTGGAATTGTCGTGGAGCTATCAAGGATAGATTTATTATTACTTCAAAGTATATGTCACGAAAGCACCGGGTTGATTTATTCGCCGTTTTTGAAACGCAAGCGTCCGGGGATAGAGAGAAGGTTGTTTGTGATAAGCTTGGTTGGGGGAAGTATCATGTTGTGGACGCGAGGAGCCGTTCCGGGGGTTTATTTCTCCTATGGGACCCTATGACCATCTCTTTATCTATCATTGAGCAAGACCCGAGTTTCGTCTGGGTGTCCATTAAGAAAGGTGAGGATATTTGCAACTTCTGCTTTTGATATGCCCCGGCTTCCGACTAGCGTAGAAGAGGCTTTTGGAATTCCTTGACTAGGTTGGCGTCTTCTTCTAGTGGGCCTATCTTATTCGGGGGTGATTTCAATTGAATTCTTCGTATTGAGGAAAGGATTGGGGGGTCGGGGACCCTTCACCGGGATTCTCATGTGTTCCAAAAGTTTGTGGATGATGCCGGTCTTGTTGATATTGGGTATTCGGGACCTAGTTTCACGTGGTCTAGGGGCGTTAATACTTCGAATTTCGTTGCCAAATGCCTTGATTGGGTTCTTATGAATGTGAATGCGGTTTTGGTTTGGCCAGAAGCTATGGTGAAGCATCTCCCGACCTTATGTTCGGACCACACCTCGCTTCTTCTCTCTCTTAAACCAAGGAATCACCTTAATCCGTCGCGACGTCCGTTTCGCTTTGAGGCTATGTGGTGTAGTCATCCGACGCTGCTTCATGTTGTCAAGAACGTGTGGGCTAGAGATGTTCCCGCAAATTTGAATCTCGCACGTCTTAAGGAAGTCCTTATCGATTGGAACTCGAAGGTGTTTGGCAATGTGGCTCGGAAGAAAGCTAGCTTACTCAACCTCTTACAGTCCTTACAAGCTCGTCTTCTTGCGGGGCCGACGGACCAGCTCATTGCGGAGAACGGTGCAGCTCATAATGAGCTCTCAACGGTCCTTCTCAACAAAAAGATTATGTGGAGGCAAAAATCACGCGAGTCTTGGCTCTTAGAGGGTGACCGCAACACCGCTTTCTTTCATGCCTCCACTCTGGTACGTAGACGTAGGAACCGGGTGTCCTCCCTTCGGGACGATGATGACAATTTGATCTCGAACCCGAGTTCTCTCGAGAAACTTGTAGTGGACTATTACCGCGATTTATTTTCGCTACCAGTTCATGAGATGTTTCCTATTGTCACCCCACACAACCTTTTCCCGACGCTCGATCAGCCTATATGGGACTCGCTCAACAGGGGGTTCTCTATGGAGGAGGTTTTTGCGGCGACCAAAGGTATGGGTGGCCTTAAATCTCCGGGGCCGGATGGGTTTCAACCTTTGTTCTTCCACAAGTTTTGGGATACCGTAGGGGGTTTGGTGTTGGATTTATTTTCCAACTTCATTTCTTCGGGCTCCCTCCCACGGGGTCTTAATGATACTTTCCTCTCCCTTATCCCCAAGCGAGACAACCCGGAAAAAGTTCACTTTCTTTCGTCCCATCTCCCTTTGTAATGTTCTTTATAAAAAATTTACTAAGTGTCTTACTAACCGTTTGCAAAGAATGACCTCTCTTCTTATTAGTGCCACCCAGAGTAGTTTTATTCCGGGGAGGATTATTAATGACAATATTGTTCTTGCACAAGAGGTGGTTCATACACTTAAGAGAAAGCAAGGAAAGAGCGGTTTCTTGTTGATGAAGATTGATCTTGAGAAAGCCTACGATAGGCTTCGTTGGGATTTTGTGGTCGATACTCTTGTGGATGCGGGTTTCTCAAACGACTGGGTTAGGTGGATCTCGGAGTGCATCTCCTCTACCTCCTTGAGTGTCCTTTGGAACGGGGAGGCCACGGAGGCTTTTCGTCCTTCCCGGGGTATTAGGCAAGGGGATGCGATCTCGCCGTACCTCTTTGTCCTTTGTCTTGAGCGCTTGAGTCAAGTTATTGAGGCTGCGCTTAGGGACAAGTCTTGGAAGCCTATTTATGCGTCTAGGGGTGGCCCTCCACTTACTCATATCATGTTCGCGGACGATATTATACTCATGGTGGAAGCGTCGGTCGCTCAGGTGATTGAGATGAAGAGATGCTTGGATCTTTTTTTCCGCTCGTCGGGGCAAAAGGTTAGCCTTTCTAAATCTCGTATATTTGTTTCCCCTAATATTACGGGTAGTTTGCGCAGGGATATTGAGGAGGCTAGTGGCATGTGCGCCACCAAGGATCTCGGTATCTACCTTGGCGTCCCTCTTCTTCATAAACCCATCAGGTCGTATACCTTCTCTCCTCTCCTTGAGAAGATTAATGCTCGCCTTTGCGGTTGGAGAACCAAGTACCTTAGTCTTGCGGGGAGAGTCACGCTTGCAAAATCGGTCATCCACTCCATCCCGGTCTATACCATGGCGACTCTACCCTTCCAGGAGAGAATTTGCAATAAGATTGATCAAGTTACATGGACATTCATTTGGGGGGGTTCGGATAACGAGAGGAAGATTCATCTTGTGAGCTGGAACGAGATTAGCAAACCGGTGGAGAATGGTGGGATCGGAATCAAAAGGATGGGGGAGCTGAATCTCGCTCTCAACGGGAAACTTGCTTGGCATTTCATCCACGCCAAAGATCAGCTTTGGGCGAAGGTGTTATTCGTGAAGTATGTACGTCCGTCCCGCATCGAAAGAAGCGACCCGTCCTCGGTTTGGAGGGCGATTACTAGGGGGGCTGATTTGGTCATCCCCAAAGGTATGACTTGGATTTTGGGTAATGGTAGACGTATTTTGTTTTGGTCGGATATTTGGGTTGCAGGTTCTCCGCTGAGGGATGCGTGTTTGGGTGAGGTGCCGCCGGAGCTCTTGTCGTCCAGAGTTCCGGATTTTTGGGAGCATGGGAGGGGTTGGATATGGAGCAGCTTCACCCATTGGCTGCCTTCTTCGGCCTTGTTGAGTATTGCGGCGCTTCATGTGAGGGTTGAGGATGATGCCGAGGACGTTATTACTTGGGTGGCCTCCTCGGACGGCGCAGTTACACAGTCCGCTCGGCCTACTGCCTCCTCCACCCCAAAGGTATGGAGACCAATGTCGATCACCATATTCTTCGTTGTTTGTGGTCATCACATGTGCAGGAAAGAGCCAAGTATTTTGCTTGGCTTGCTATTCGAGGTGTTATTATGACGAACCACGAGAGACAAAGAAGACACTTGGCGACATTTGCAGATTGTGGGAGATGCCCGGGGATTACGGAGGACCTATTGCACGTTTTGAGGGACTGTCGGTTTGCTCATGATGTTTGGGTTCGTATTAGAGCTGGTCTTGCAAACTCCTTCTTCTTCACGGCGAGTTTTTCTCTCTGGATGCGGTCCAATTTGGATGCCTCCTCCAAAGGGGATCTCGGTTGTACGGAAACCTTCATTACGACCATTTGGCATCTTTGGAAGTGGAAAAACAATTGGACGTTTAATAGGGAGGAGTTCGTTGGAGACAAGGCAGGTCTTATTAGAGCGGAGGTGGAGGATTATGCAAGAGTGGTGAGCCTCAGGCGCGAAAAAGATGAGAGCATGAGACTGTTGATCCAGGTGGCTTGGATCCCACCACATGAGGGGTGGGTTGAGGTCAACACGGATGGTGCAGTTAGAGATGATCGCGGTACAGCAGGGGGGGTGATCCGAGATCATCAAGGTAAGTGGCTTGTGGGATTTGTCCACCACATTGGCTCTTGTACGGTCCCTATGACCGAGCTTTGGGGTATTGTTTCAGGCCTCGCATTAGCCTGGAACAAAGGATACATGAGGGTTTGTCTAGAAACTGACACGTTGTTAGCGATCCAGTTTCTGAACAAACCTGTGGATAGTACCCACCCACTTTCTAGCCTTATCGCCAGGGCGAAAGGCTCCATCTGTAGGGATTGGCAGTGCCAATGCCGTCATATTTATAGGGAAGTCAACGGGGTGGCAGACTCGTTGGCCTCTCTTGCTTTTGATTTATGTTTAGGGTTTTCAGTGCTTCTTACACCTCCAGAGCATGTTCTGAAGATTCTGTTGGAGGACACGAGGGGACGGGCTACACACCGTTTTGTTTTGTTGTAGCTCACTGGGTTTTTGTCCTTTAATTAACGCGTAGGGAGGCTCCGGTCCTCTTTAAATCAAAAAAAAAAACAAGAAAAGGCAGTAAAAAACTTGTCAAAAAATAACCCAAATTCTCATTCATTAGGGAAAAATAGAAAACGTACTTTTTGAATTCATATCTAATTACTAATTTTTTGAATTAGAAAATGAAAGTTTTTTATAATAATTTGAAACATAAAAAAAAATATCTTCAAATATATTATAGATAAGTCAAACACATAGTTGATATTTTATTTTGTATAATAAAATATGAAAATGAAAAATTATTTCAAATTTTTTTCCTTTCTAAATGCATAGTTGATATTTTATTTTACATAATGAAAAAATGAAAAAATATATATTTATTTCAAAAAATATTTCTTTTTCAAATATATAAATCCGTTTAATATAATAAAAATATTGAAAAGATAGAAAATAAGAAAATGTTATTTTAAGTACTAATACTTAATCAACATAGGAAGGTTGATGACCATAATAAAATATTTTAATAATTAGGAATTATTATTAAACGATAACAAAATGTTAAAAACTGAAACGTTTTAAAAATTAGGAAACACAATGGAACAGTCAAAAAAATTAGAGACGTGTGATATAATTTACCTTCACATAAAAACTTTAGATTCGGAGTGGAATTACTAAAAGTTACTGTATTTTAGGACTTCAAATTTATTAAGAAATTAGATTATTATATAGAATGATCAATTTATTTACTCAGCCTCTAGTATATAATACTCACTCCGTCTCCTTAAGGTTTTCTTAGTTTTTTTTCTATTATTCATCAGTTAAGCGAATCTTGCTAATATTTCTCAATATGTATATAAGAACATATTTATGAGTGGTCTTCTTTGATTCATATCGATAAATATTTTAAAAATATCAAAAATTTAAAATTTTTAGATTAACATATTTAGAGATATATACTAGAAAATATTAATCAGCAAATGTGAAAAGAAAAAATAGAAAACTGAATAAGGAAGAGAGGGAGTATATTTTTGACTTCCTGGTTAAGATTATGCTCTTTTTCAGTAGAGATATACTCTACATTATAGAGGCATAATAATTGGTTGAATTTATGCTATCATTTATTACCTATTGACTATTAGCAAGAGCAATATATTAGGGATAATCTATAAAAAATTTTTTATGTAGGGTTAGTATTGGGACCACTTCTACAGGCAGCCCCGTTCCATTTATAATGAAACATATGCCAACAATCTATAGATAATCAGGTTCGAACCTGGGAATTAAGAGTAGAGGGGGTAATCCCACCACTCCACCGACTTGACTAAGGCTGGATGACCTATAATCTTATAAAATCTACGTTATATGTAAACTATTCAGGGCATGCATTACTTGATGGATGGGGTAACTTTTATGTTAACTAGTCTTTGGTATTTGTACTTAGCAGTAGCACAGATCCAAGGTCAGTTTTTATTATCTTTTATTATTGTTAAAAATTTATTAATATGTATCTATGTACACATTGTTTCTACATTCTTTCTAATGGACGTTATTTTGTCAATAAAATCGTTTTAAATTTTATTTGAAAAAAAATTATACCCGGACAATCACAACCTAACATTTTCCCTTTAAATAGATTGAAAGTGTAATTTAATTTATTTTTCTCCCTAACTTATATATATATATATAACTTTTTTGTAATATGATTTTAATATGTAGTATTGTTTTCATGCAATACTATGATACATATAATGTTTTATTCTTATTATCTATTCAATTCCTTTTTATAATTTTTTTAACATTTTACTTTTAAATGTTTATTTTAATTTATGTTTCATTTGATATATTTTCATTGATATTTTTATTTGATTTGTTTTTCTCAAATTTCATCTAATATTTATTTTGTCTACCTTACATCTAGTTTTATTTCATTTACTTTATTTCATCTAGATTAAATTTTATTTCATCTAGGTATTGTTAAACACTTCCAAAGCTCAATAGAAGAGGAAGTTTGAGATATTTTTCACTTGTAAAAGTTTTGGATGATCAATTGAAATTAGAGAAATGAGGACATTTAATATTGTGAGAGATGATAAAAAAAGAAAAAGAGAAATATTTAATATTGTGAAAAGAAGTGAACCTTTATAGATCTTATATGGACTGTTTTTCTTGTTATAAATTGGTTTTGTGATTGAATTCATAGAGTTTGTATATTGAATCGAACTGTATTTATATTGTTATACATGTAGGGCCTTCTTATTAGTGTTGGATGTAGAACTCGTATAATTTGACAATTCATGATTAAGCTAACAAACATATATTTTGTCTCCTTTTGACTTTCCATAACCTAATGAGCGGTTCATTACTAAAACTAAGTGTTTAAATTAAGAAATGTAATTGACATTTATCCATAATGACATGATACATTTATGATTTTGCATTAATGAACTCTATATAGCATGCAGTCCTTTTGTGTTTGTTAGTTACTATTTTGAGCATTGGATTTCCGTCCAATTTCTGGAAGTAGATAGCTTAACATTAAGCCTTTGCTGAAGATGAAGAAAAAGAAAGAAAAGGAAACGGTCTTAAAGATTGCAAGACTGAATCTTGATGTTCTTCAGGAGATTCCACTAGTTCGTTCGTACGTACGTAGCAGCAATAATAATAATCAGATGCCAAAGTGATTTCCCAACTCACGCTTTTTTATAAATCTTCGTATAGCTTTACTGCTGCTGGTTATAATCGGATAGTAGATTAGTTAAGTTGGATCGTTAGTGAAATTGAACGTACGTACGTTCATATATATAATATCTTATCTACCTCTTAACTTTTATTCACACTAGCTACCTCAAAGATAGGGTTGGGCGCATGTGTCGCCATTTTCTGGGTTGAAGCTAGGTAGACCATGGAGTGTAATGATAAATGATGGACTTATGATGTTATAGTTGGCACATGCATGCATGATTGCATTCTTGCTTTGGACCCTATAAAACCACCCGTTATAATTATGGATGAATTTTTCTTGTTATCTAGATAAAATCTAGTAGATGAATTTAAATTAGATGAAAATGTAAATGAAATGAATGGTAGATGAAATTTTAGGTATATGAAAATTATTGAGGTAAAAAAGGTATTTGATAAATGGGGTAGATGAATTATATGAGGATGGATGAATTATGAGGGTAAAAAGGGTTTTATCTAGATGAAAATTTCTATTCATCCCCACCTCCCTAGATGAATATTTTTTCATTCATCTAGATAAAAATATGAGGAGTAGATGAATGAGCAAAGAGGTGAATGAGCAAAAAGATGAATTTTTTAGCTGAAATATGTGTTTGGCAAAGTGATGGATGAAAAGTGGTATTTTTCATCTAATTTCAACCAATTCATCTAAATAAATAGTTATTACCGAACGAAGCCTTTAACAATAGAATTAAAATGCGAAAGGGTGGTATCCAAGATGTTCATAGGTTATCCGTACGCTACTCAGCCCATAGATCTATTCCCAACCAAATTTTTTACCATGCCAAAGGGTTCTAGTATTACATTTTTTTTTAACTAGCTATACAAATGAATTTCTAAATCATCGTAGCGGATTATTTGTACAAAATCCAGCAGCCGTCTCGAATTTAAATGTAAGGCTGGAAATCAAGTTGAATCAAATCTATTTTTCTGAAACTCAATAAATATATCAATTTCTTCAGCATTCCAAGAGCTTTTGGCAATGAAGACTGCAACCGCATTGAATTCTCTATGAATAAGGGAGGTCTTTAACTCCAAAAAACTCTCAAGGACCTCTTTGGTATCTTTGATGATATGGGCAATGTCCCAAGGAACCTTCCATGTTCTGCGAAGAGATTGTATGACTGTAGCGTTATCTCCTTCAATAACAACTATCCGAAACCCGAAGGCAGTGGCCGCCCTTGCACTCGCCAGGGCAGCAAGGGCTTCAACTTGGAGAGGTGATGAAACATTAACTGAATTTTGGTGAGTAGAGATGATGAGTCCCCGTGAATTTCTAATAATGTAGCCGATGAAGATGCCAGAAGAGTTAACCGCGCCATCAAAGTTAAGCTTGATCCAGTCAACAGGGGGAGGGGACCAACCCTTACCACGGGGAGGACCACCAATCCTAGACTGGGGGGAGGCGGTAGTTCCCATTACTCGATTTTTTCCCATCTTTTGATTTCTGGGGGTCCATATTTTAAACTGAGAAAGAGCTCTAACAATTATTTTTTTTGTAAGTGTCTGGATATTTATACTCTTCCTTGCGGAACTCAAAATTACTACGAGCAAACCAAATATTTCACCAAAGGAAGAGGGCGAGATTATTCGTATTAGTTGTTTGATATATATATATAAAGCCTGTAAAAATCGTTTTCAGTGGGAGGGTGTAAGAACTTCCAAGGCGAGCAGCTAAAAGATTAAACATTGTGATAGTGAAATTGCATTGGAAAAATAGATGGGTGGTATTCTCATTAGTTTGTTTGCGGCAAATGTCGGGGACCTTATGGTAAAAACGGTTAAGACGCTCAGTTGTTGGGAGGTTATGTGAACACGCTTTCCATACGAATAGTTTTATTTTTGGAGGAATATCAAACTACCACGTTTACATGTTTAAAAAAATTGTAGAAAGTTAGGTGAATAAAGTAAATGACTCTTAAACATTTCTAAGAGGTACAAAGCTTATATGGGAAGTCAGATTTTTTGGATATAAATAACCATGTCTCATTAAGCAAAATACATTGAAGAAATAAGAACTTCCTAAACTTCTTCAAATCCACAACATTCACAGCACGTTATCAACACGTGAGCCTCAAAATACCAATCCAGTGAGGAAAGATCATCAAGGTAAAAGGAACACTTGTTTACAATTTTTCAAAATGATTTAAAGAAAATCATGTCATTTAAAAATTATGCTATGTAGTTTACCTAAATAGGGATCTTCTACATCAGAAAATAAATTTTCACGCTGTTATGAGAGCAAATAATCAATATGATTTCACAAAACAAATTTTCACAGTGAGCCTCATATGATTAATCCCTTTTCTATTTAATAGCTCGATGGTATGAGAGCAAATAATCAATATGATTTCACAAAACAAATTTTCAATCTCTCGTTATTCTATTAGATCTGAAAGGATATTACAAGAAAATTTAGTTTTACATCCAGAATCAAAATAGAACTCTTAGATTACATGAGATTTAAACTAAAACCAATTTTACATGTCTTCTCGCCGGATCTTTCACATTAAAAACTTGATTTGCCTCCTTAAATCGAAAATGATTTTTTTAACCAAAAATAGAAACATGTTGTTAGATCTAAAACAAGATATAAATAAGATACTAGATTTACTTACCTTATTTGATTTATCATCTTAAGCTCTCTTCAAAAATTTCCTTGATGTTTATAGTGAAAAGAAAATGATGAGAATGATCATGATAATCATGATAATTAAGAGGCAAATGAAAAGCTCGGTCGTAAATGATTGTTGTTAACTCTTAACATCGAAAAATCTCATCAGAATCCATGAAAATGGTTAAAAGAAAAATGAAAAGGGAGATCGAAAATGGAGTTGAGGAGGAAGAAGATAAGGATGAAAGTAATAGATGGTATTTAAAGGTGAAAAGGGTAAATTGTAAAAGATTTAAAGAATTAAAAAGGATGATAGTATAATTACCTTAAAACTTGCTAGAAACTCAAGCTTCTTGAATTTTTCTCTATTAAAGGGTTTGAGAGTAGTCTTCATCTTTGGAGAGTTTTTCACGTAGAAGAATGAGGAAGAATTACAAGTCTTATAATTACAAAACCAAGAAAACATCATTTGAAGGTTCGTGTTTATTAAGCCACTATTGTTGAATGTCTCTAAAGTTCATTAAGCTTTAGATGCACTTCTCAAGTATATAATTGTGCTTTTATACTTGGAGATGCGCTTGACCTGTGTAGAACACTTAGTAATCGATTTACTAAAGTCCTTAAACGTGGAAGATGTTAGACAACAATAAGAGCGTGTTTTAAGTGTTTAAAGCGCACTAAGATTTGCACACAAAGAGTTTCCAAACGGTGAGAACCCTAAGTCACTAATTGACTCGGGATAAAACTCACCACTACTTTGTATTAATAGAAGAAAGTTACAACTCTAGCTTCAACTCTCGAAGCTCACTCGTAAACTCTCTTCTTACAACACTTGAGTTCAGCTCTAGAACAATGGCACTTCACTTCTCTCTGATTACAAATGAATCAACACTTAAGCTCTCCTAGCTTCTCTCTAATTTCCTCACTTTGTAACACCTAGAGTGAATGCTACAGTCCACTATTTATACACTCAACTTAAGATACAACCTCACTTAATTTCGTGTAACAAATTTAGACTAGCAAGCTGCCACCTCATCAATCCGTGCGCCTTGATTAAATTGATAGAGATAATCAACGGCTTGTGTTAGTTTGGTTTTGTTTTCAACTTGTTGATCCACGCCACATTAGCAATCCGTGTCCACTGCGCTAACTAACTCCTCCACGCTGGCGATCCCTGGATATGCGTCTCAAAGACATTCAAGTTCTTCTCACACCTCTTGTGCACGCAACTTGAATTCTCCCGCTCACCAGCCTTCCCTTGCATTTCGACAGTTTCTTGTGCGACAGCGTACACCCTGTGCTATAGTGGAACCTCGTTATCAACATTTCTTCAACTTCATTCAAGCGCATCTTCTATGCCTTAGAAGCTCGACTAAACTCACTTCTGGACTTGAATGAGATTATTCAACACCGCTTGTGAAACTTGCTTTCTTCACTTGGTGTTAAGCGCGACTGAGGGCAGTCGAAGCGCATTTCTAAGTGACTTAAGGGCATCCCAACAGATATTACAATAACCTGGAAAGATTAAAAACACTAAGAGATTAAACATATTAGTTTGTTATCATCAAAACAAAGAGAAATACATTGAGCTTTAATATGGCTACCAAAGCTCAACTAACAATTTCCCCCTTTTTGATGATGACAAACTTATAACAGGTAAGCTAAAATACTTTTTGTAATGATCAAAATGGAGATAATAAACAACAAGTTAATCAAATATTCAGATTCGGAATTAGGTCGAAGTACCTTACCAAGTACTTTACCAACACATATTTCAAATTCCCCCTAAGTTCAAGAACGGTCTCATACTTCCCCCTTAATCAAAGAAGGATGTAACTGTTTTCTTCCCCCTTTTGACATCATCGAAAAAAATCAAAAGCATAGTCATACGGTAAGAAAGATAGTAGGTTGCGCTTTCTAGCTAAGAAGTCAAACAATGCAAGATAGAGAACAGAAAGCAACCTAAGTACCAAGAATCAAGTCAGCAAAGCTCTCAGAGATATAAAAATCAAAAACATACTTGCATTAATCATTAAAGTAGCTGTCACAAAAACAGGTGAGATATCCTAAGAGATTAGTTCACAAAAATCTTAA
Source organism: Phyllobates terribilis (assembly GCF_046119375.1). Lineage (NCBI taxonomy): Eukaryota > Metazoa > Chordata > Amphibia > Anura > Dendrobatidae > Phyllobates > Phyllobates terribilis. The sequence goes on along the minus strand of NW_027366289.1, from coordinate 26,418 downwards.
ACAAAGCAGAGGGAAAGTAAGAAATAAGCAAAAGTGCTTTATAAAAGCGCAACCATCACAACACCAACACCTATCGCCTTTCCTCAGCCTCGAACTTGGACTGAACCATAGAGACCATCTTCGTAACCTGCTCAATCAACACGCTCAACTGTTTCTCAATTCGCTCGTGATGCGCTTCGAGTGTGGAAACAACACTTGAAAAGTCTGTAGAAGTGGTTCGAGTGCGAGGACTCTGATCGGAGCGCGAGCTGGAGCTGGTGTCTACTTTCAGGCTTCGGAAGTAAGATAACACATATAACATCGGAGGTAAGAAACATGGAGCAGTCATAATCAGTCAAGGAGCGATCATAGAGACCATCATCTTTCAACATTTTCCAGATGATATGTGGAAATGGCAGGGGACCAGAAGTTGCTGCACGGCACAAAACTAAGTGGCTCATCATTATTTGAGCGGTGTTGACCACTTGGTTTGATATGACAGCCTCCATGATGCAGCAATCGGCGATTGTTACCTTGTCCCTGTCGTAGTCTCTGGGTGTAATGTTGGTGATGATAAAATGGTGGAGAAGTCTTCTACTGGGCTTCTGTTGATCCACGGAAAGAGCGCGCTTGGGCACGTTAGGACCAAAGACGACCTCTTTAAGTTGCTTTGCACCCGCAGGCCAGTTTTTCTTGTACAAACGGCCAAACCCATTAGACTGCCCTGTAAGGCCGATTGCTTTAGCCAAGTCCTTCACCAAGAAAGTCTCTCTGGAATTGCCACGCCAATTGACCCAAACTTGTGCATATTCAGGATTAGCAGGTTGGTACTCCATCATCGCGTAGAATTGATAAACCATAGAATCGTTACAACGCGTTTGTTCAGTCTCCAACTTATCCCAGCCTTGGAAGCTCAACCAGGTAGAGAAGCGCGTAATGTGGGACTACCCTTGGAGCTCAGTCAAAAGATTAGGAGTGACAATCTCTGGAAATAGAAATGAGCGTTTAGCGATACCTGAAGGGATAGGAGGAAAATCGTTAACACCAATGACTTTAGCACGCTTTGAACGAGTAGACGTCCCTTTTTCTGTGAGGACCTCAGGCGGCGGCGAATCGTGTTCTGAACCATCTGATGACTCAATCTCTTCAGCAGGAGGAGGAGGAAGAGGAGCCTTGCGCTTGCGACTCTTTCTATGAAGCACATCACTCTGGCGATCTGCGCACTGAGTGGTCAGAGGGAGAGGAGAGTCATGGCCTGGTCGGGCTTGGATGTGAAAGTCCTCATTGTCTTCGGAATCAGATGGTATAGAAGCAAGAATGTGCTGAGGAGACGTAAGGGACTGAGTACCTAACCTGGAGGGAGTGTCGATTTCAAGCACTTGTTTACCCTTCGCTGGGGTAGAGAGAGGCACTTCCAGAGTAGACGCTTCGGTAGTAGGCCGAGAAATTTCCTTCTCAACATCATAACCAGCGAGCTCGAGATCTTCAGCAGTGAGGGAAAGATCAACTATGGCTCATGTGAGAAGAGTGGAGCATCTGGGATAATGGGTTCTTTTGTGGGAATAGGATCTTCTGTGGAGATTTCTATTTGGGTAGGTTGTGTTTGGAGAGGCTGTATTTGTGGAGTTTGGGTGGAGATTGACGGACCAGACGAGGAAGATTGAGCTTTCAACAACGAATCAACCTTCTCGCGTGTAGCAGGGTCAAGTGCGGCTAAATTTACGTTTTCCACTAGTAAAGCTTGATGTAGAGGAATGAGGAAGATAGAGCGGAGTTTGAGAGAGAGAGAGAGGCAAGAGGTAGAAATAGGGTAAATGAAAAGGATGACAAATACCTGGTATTTATACGCGCTCGACATCCACTCTCAACCGACCAATCAGAATCAACGTATAAATAACACTAGGCGGTGCAACGGTCTAGTGAAAAGCATTGATTTGACGCGCTAGACTCCCCAACGGCTATAAAAGTAGCCGTTACATCAAAAGCTGGAAAGAGCCGTTGACAGCTAGCCGTTACTTCACAATTAAGCAAACCCAAATCTGTGTAGACAAACCAGCCGTGTGCGCTTTGAAGCGCAATGAAACACAACACAGAAGCTCGCTATGATAAGAAGCTCAACCAAATCCACCTCTGGCTGAATAATCTGATGAAGCTCAAAAACTGATTGAGGCGAATAGATGCAAATGTGTGATGTCCAGTTCAACTTACTAACCACAATGTAAAGAAATTAATGAACAGGGAGATGCACATTTCATATTGGGGACATTAGAGCATTTAATCACTCAAGTTAATGTGGACGTATGTGCATATACATATAATAGGGTAATTGAGCTTTATGTCACCAAATGAATACTTCTCTAATGTGGAGGTCAATAAAGGATGAGAGAAGCGTTACATCTAGTCAGGCTAGGGACACCTATGCAATGGATCATTTCTTAGGCATGTAATATGTGTAGAAGACGATCACCATTGTCAAGTTTTGGCAAAGAAGAGCATGTAATTGACTATGATTATATCAAATCGAGCTAAGCAAGTAAGATAAATTCAGTACTAATTCATTTTAATGAACAACCATAAAGCATGAAAGACTCAAAGCTATCAAGCGCAAGCTACCATAGTTCGTACCTTGATACTAAGCTCGCTAGTTCTAGTCAAATAGGGGAATACTTACAAAGCCATTGCCTCAAAGCTAATGGAGTCGCATAAGGCCAAGATGAACCTGAAGGTTTAAGAAGACCTGTCGATTAAGCGATTTAGTAAAAATGTCCACTATTTGCCCTTCTGAAGATACATGAGTAAGCTCGATGTTCTTGCGCTCCACATGATCACGTAGAAAGTGGTGTTGTACATCGATGTGCTTAGTTCGTGTGTGATGTACTGGGTTCTTTTACACACATATTGCGCTGGTATTATCACAATAGATAGTAATAGTGTCTAGATTAATACCGTAGTCAACGAGCTGTTGCTTTATCCACAGTACTTGAGCAAAACATTGCGCTGCAGCTATGTACTCTGCTTCTGTCGTTGAAAGCGCAATACAGTTCTGCTTCTTGGATCCCCACGATACAAGACATGGTCCAAGGAACTGTGCCATCCACTTGTGCTCTTACGGTCTGCTAAATAACCTGCATAATCTGCATCGGTGTAGCCAACAAGAGAAAGACCGCCTTTTTTGGAGTACCAAGGGCATAATCGTCAGACCCCTTAAGATATCTAAGGATGCGCTTTACATGAGTTAGGTGAGAAGCGCGAGGGTCTGACTAAGAGCGAGCACAAACACTAACAACAAAGACAATATCAGGTCTCGAAGAAGTTAAATACATAAGGAACCAATCATACAAAGTTTGATCTACCTTCTCAGCCATAAGATCTTTATCTAGTTTTGTAGTGGTTGAGAGTGGAGTAGGACATGGTTTGCTACCTTCCATTTGATATTTCTTAAGGATCTCTTTGATATATTTTTGTTGATGTATTTCAATGCCATCTTCCAGTTGGTTCAGTTGAAGCCCGAGGAAGTACTTGAGCTCACCAATCATGCTCATGCTGAACTTGAGGCTCATGGTATTCTTAAAATCCTCTACAAGCTGCAAGTTAGTAGAACCAAAAATAATATCATCAACATAAATTTGGACAATAAGGATATCGCCCTTTGCTTTCCTGATGAAGAGGGTCTTGTCCACCAATCCTCTCTTGTAGCCATTAGCAAGTAGATACTTCGATAGACAGTCATACCAAGCGCAAGGGGCTTGCTTAAGACCATAAAGCGCTTTTTCTAGGAAGTACACATGATCAGGATAAGCTGGATCTTTAAAACCTGGTGGTTGCTTGACGTACACTTCCTCGTTCAATCACCATTGAGGAAAGCAGTCTTCACGTCCATTTGAAACAGCTTGAATCCTTTGTGTGCGGCGTAAGCGATTAACAAGTGAATTTCCTCTAGCCGAGCAACTGGTGCGTATGTTTCATCATAATCAATGCCTTCTTGTTTATTGTATCCTTGTGCAACAAGTCAAGCTTTGTTACGAACCACTGCTCCACTATCATCCAGTTTGTTCCTGAATACCCAGCGCGTACCAATAATGCTTCTATCACCTGGCCGGGGCACTAGACGCCATACCTGGTTGCGCTTGAACTCTTCTAACTCTTCTTGCATAACAATAATCCAGTCTGGATCTTGAAGCGCGACTTGTATGTTCCTTGGTTCCTCTAACGAAACAAAAGCACTACAAGCAAGCTAGTTAAGTACGTTAGAGCGAGTTTGGGTACCTTTTTCGAACTGAGATATGATCGTCGAAACTGGATGGGAATTCATTTGTTGGTAATCACGCACTGTGAACTCAGTATTATCTGGTAGCTTCATCGTTGTAGTCTTGGACAAGCTTCTATTTCTAACAGATAGGTCACTTTGTCTCGCTTGAGGACTGTCAGGTTGCTCTTGACCACTGCTAGATCCCGCTTGAGAGCTAGAAGGTCCAGCTGAAGTAACTGAGGGTGTTACCTGACCTGAGCGAGATAATGAAGGTGTAGCTTGATCATTGTTGAATGGTCCACTTCCTTGATCTATATTCTGAGTGTTGTCCCCTGGAATAGCTTCGTTACTTGGATTGCTTACTTTTGGAGCCGAAGGTCGAGAATCGCAACCACCACAATCGTCATCGTCACTTTCTATACCTGTAGAAGTCGTAGAAGGTGGAGCTTGAGGAATGTGTGGAGGAGCTAGAGGTAGATCAGGGCTAACAAATAGACCGTCATTCATTTCCTTTGTGCTATCAAGTTGTCCTTCATCAAATTTCACATGAATACTATCTTCTTCCCTCTGAGTCCTCAGGTTGAGCACTCTATACCCCTTTTTAGAAGAAGCATAACCTAGAAAGATAGCATCGTCGTTCCTAGCATCAAATTTGTCCAAGAGATCCTTCCCATTGTTATTGACGTAGCACTTGCAACCAAACACTCGTAAGTGAGAGATATTCGGTGTACGTCCTTTGAGCAATTCATATGGGGTTTTCTCTAGGATAGGCCTTAACAAGGCTCGGTTAGTAATATAACATGATGTGCTCACAACTTGTGCCCAATAGTATGAAGCGACACCACTAGAGAGTAGCATTGTGCATGCCATCTCTTGTAGAGTCCTATTCTTGCGCTCAACAACTACATTTTGCTCAGGGGTTCTAGGAATAGAGAAATTATGATCTATACCCCTTTCATCACAAAATGCTAAGAACTCTCCATTCATGAATTCGGTTCATTTGTCAGAACGAATTGCACAAATGGGGAGCCCCAAACTCTTTTCTAAGAAAAGCGCATGAGTACGAAACTTTTCAAAGGTTTTGCTCTTTCTTTTAAGAAGAGAGTCCATGTATAGCGAGAATAGTCATCAACTATAACGAAAATGTAGCGATTACCTCCCTTACTCTGAGTACGTAGTGGTCCACATAAGTCCATGTGGAGAAGCTCTTGAAGAGCCTTGGTCTGCACTACCTTAATAGATGGAAAGGAGCTTCTTGTCGCTTTGGCCTTGGAGCAATCTGAGCATGAAGTCATGGATTTCACTTTGATGCGAGGAAGACCACGAACCAGGTCTTTGGACTGAAGCTTGTTGAGTAGATGTAGACTAGCGTGTCCCATTCTCTTGTGCCAAAGACTGGTCGTCTCTTCGAGTGTAGCGAGGCATAGGTTAGGCTTAGGGGAGTAGGAGTGGTCGAACAGGTATGTGTTATCGATGTGCTTACCCTTTAGAAGTATCTCTTGATCAGGGATGACCACTGCACATTCACTTGTGTTGAATCATACCTTGTTTCCCCCTTGGTCGCACAACTAGGCTACACTGAGTAGATTGAACCGGAGACTCTCTACTAAATTTACATCTTTGATTTGTATTGACTTGTTTAGATGTGCACTGCCTCGAGCTTTGATTCTTCCCTGCTTCTTGTCACCGAAGGAGACGCTGCCTCCCTCCTTAGCTTGAAATGAGAGTAGTAATGTTGGATAGCCCGTCATGTGACACGAACATACGTTGTCGATATACCACCTACTCTACATTCCAACCTGCAAACGAAGAAATCAAGCTTTGATATCCCAACGAAGCTTGCGCTTCGAAGGAATATTAGACATAGCTATTGCTGAACTAGTCTTTTGGAATGGCTCATAATAGCTAGGATCATTTAAATCGAGCACAATATGAGGTCTCGCTTCACGAAGCGCACCTCTGCGTGTTGAAGCGCAATCGTTCTCCACAGGTGAATGTCGACGACGTGTGTGATTGCCCTCAGGTTTAGCCATTGGCTTATAGGGTTTGTTTTTGAGGACTTTTAGTTCCTCACACTCACGCCTATCATGTCCATTTTTACCACAAAAAGTGCAGTAATGGTTACCTCTCACGTAACCATACTTCCCTTTCCCTGATCTAAATGGTGCTTTCTTCTCAAGTTTCATAGGCTGAGCAGGGTTCGCTTTTGTTTCACATATAAGTGGTGCGCTTTTTCCCCATGAAACCATTCTTTGGTTTAGGATGGTTGTTTCTCAAGAACATTGATTCTGCTTTTTAAATGAGAGTTTTCACTCTTGTAGGCAGTCAAGTCTTGTTCAAGTGACTTAAGTTATAGTCACTTGTTTGAGGAAAGCTGGTATTAGAAGAAGACTCATGGGGGTCATAGCCCAGTCCAGGTCTAGCTTTGACAAAGATTGTTTGAGAAACAGACCTTGCCTCTACTAGCTTAGTCAGGTCGTCAAGCTTGGAGATAATCTGATCAAGCTTTATGTCCTTAGTTGAGTCAGAGTTTCTTTCCAACCCATTTCCATGACAGCGCTCACAAGATTTAGAAAGAAGTTTGGGCCTGTCATGCAAACGCTTGGAAAGCTCAACTATCACTTCTTTTTTAGAATTAAGTTCAACCAGCTGTTCTCTAGCTTCAGTAGCTAGAGACTTGTGTTCAACCATCAATTCTCTTAAAAGGCAAACAAGGTTGCGCTTATGCAAAATGTCAAGGTTTAGATTTGCTACCTCTATTTCAGAACCAGTGTCTGAATCGGATCCATCACTAGCCATCAAGCACACGTGTTCTTGCGCTCCATCTTCAGAGTCATCGTCTCATTCTCCCCAAAGCGTGAGAAAAGCATGTTAGGGGGCTGCTTGTTGGAGCTCGAGCTTGGATTCACCCTGGCATGAGGACACGCCTTGGCTAGATGTCCCTTCTCATTGCAATTGAAGCATGTAAAGTCACGGACATCGCGCTGCTTGCCTGTTGGATCGCGCTTGAAGCCACCTTGCCTTTTAAAGAATTTCTTCACTACCTTGGTCATCATGGCAACATCTCTGTCATCATCATCGTCTCCTTCGTCATCATTCTTTAATTTATGGAGGACGCGAGAGAGCTTGAGCGCCATGCCCTTGGTTTCTCGTTCTGAGTGTTTCTCTTCATTGTTCTTGATCTCTTGTACCTTGAATTTTCCTGCAAGCACAGAAATAGGCAATTCTCGAGTCGCTTTGGATTGGAGAAGAATCTGCTTGAGAGTAGCATACTTCGAATTCACCCCATGGATGAATGCCATTGAGTACTCCCATGCTTTCTTTTCCATTCCAGCGGATAGCATTTTGTCATATAGAATTTGACATCGAGAATGGTAGTAATAGACAAGCTCGTTTTCACCCATTTTAATGGAGCAAAATTCACGGTTCAGCTGAAATAGTCGGTTGTCTTTCATGTCCTCACTACCTGAATGCATGTTGATGATGGCTGTCCACATCTCTTTAGTAGTGGGAAGAGACATTACCTTATCAATGTCTTTTCGGGAAAGCGCATTGAGGATGAGCTGACGCGCTTTGGCGTTTTTCTCCATTAGTTGATACTCCTTGGCTTCCCATTTGGAGTCATCTTTCTCAGCAATTATCTCATCACCCTTGTCGATGATCTTCCAGCATTGATAGTCCGTTTGCTGGATATAGTTCTTTGTCATCGTTAGCCACCACTCTAATTCTCCTTCAACAAGTACGCGGGGCTTTGCGAGAGAGATTCCAAGGTGAAGTTCGACATGTTATTACTCTTCAAAATCCTTATGATCTGAAAAAAGGATTAGTGATAATAGGCAAACCTGTAGCTCTGATACCAATTGTAGGTTCGTTAATTAAGCCACTATTGTTCAATGTCTCTAAAGTTCATTAAGCTTTTGATGCGCTTCTCAAGTATATAATTGCGCTTTTATACTTGGAGATGCGCTTGACCTGTGTAGAACACTTAGTAATCGATTTACTAAAGTCCTTAAACGCGGATGAGGTCAGACAACAATAAGAGCGCGCTTTAAGTGTTTAAAGCACACTAAGATTTGCACACAAAGAGTTTCCAAACGGTGAGAACCCTAAGTCACTAACTGACTCGGGATAAAACACACCACTACTTTGTATTGATAGAAGAAAGTTACAACTCTAGCTTCAACTCTCGAAGCTCACTCGTAAAGTCTCTTCTTACAACACTTGAGTTCAGCTCTAGAACAATGGCACTTCACTTCTCTCTGATTACAAATGAGTCAACACTTAAGCTCTCCTAGCTTCTCTCTAATTTCCTCACTTTGTAACACCTAGAGTGAATGCTACAGTCCACTATTTATACACTCAAATTAAGATACAACCTCACTTAATTTCGTGTAACAAATCTAGACTTAGCAAGCTGCCACCTCATCAATCTGTGCGCCTTGATTAAATTGCTAGAGATAATCAACGGTTTGGGTTAATTTTGTTTTGTTCTTCAACTTGTTGATCCACGCCACATCAGCAATCCGTGTCAACTGCGCTAACTAACTCCTCCACGCTGGCGATCCCTGGATATGCGTCTCAAAGACATTCAAGTTCTTCTCACACCTCTTGTGCACGCAACTTGAATTCTCCCGCTCACCAGCCTTCCCTTGCATTTCGACAGTTTTCTTCTGCGACAGCGTACACCCTGTGCTATAGTGGAACCTCGTGATCAACATTTCTTCAACTTCATTCAAGCGCATCTTCTATGCCTTAGAAGCTCGACTAAACTCACTTCTGGACTTGAATAGGATTATTCACCACCGCTTGCGAAACTTGCTTTCTTCGCTTGGTGTTAAGCGCGACTGAGGACAGTCGAAGCGCATCTCTAAGTGACTTAAGTGCATCCCAACAGATATTACAATAACTTGGAAAGATTAAAAACACTAAGAGATTAAACATATTAGTTTGTTATCATCAAAACAAAGAGAAATACATTGAGCTTTAATATGGCTACCAAAGCTCAACTAACATCATTCACTTACATTATTCACTATTTCTATCACTATTGATATTTATTATTAATGGTCATCAATTGCAAGGAAAGAGAATGTTTGAAATTTATATCCATTCTTGATTTTCTTTTAACATTTATAACATGATACATGACAAAGCAATATAATAATGTTATTCATTTTTCAAAACTTATCATGTCTTCCATTTTTACATACTAGCTTAACTTATCAATGCACTATATTTTACATATATGTGTGTAGCCTATTACATACTTGTCAGGATAAACATAAAAATATCTATATTCTATACATATTCAATGATTTGAATAATGATTGAACTAATATAAAATTTAAATTTTATAGTTAATCCAGTGAAAAATTTGGCAAAACGAGAATTTGATATTCTCGATTTATCCGGACAAAGATATCTTGAATTGAAGGTTGATGCTCAAGCGCACCTCCAAACAAATGGCTTGTTAAAAGCTATCAAAGACACTGATAAACTTCCTTGTAGGTAAGGCTAAGGCGATTATTTTTCTTCGCCGTTCATATTCATGAAGCCTAACATCTGGTTATCTGTTGGTGGACGATCCTAAGGAATTATGGAAAATTTTAAAGCAAAGACATGGTCATCAAAACAAGGTCATGCATCCAAAAGCCACATATCACTGGGTGAATTTAAGGTTTCAAGACTTCAAATCTGTGAGTGATTACAACTCTGCCATGTTCCGTATAATATCCCAGCTAAAATTATGCGGGCAAGAAGTTCATAACAACATGTTGGATAAAACTTTTTCGACCATGCATGCTTCAAATGAATTATTACAAAAACAATACAGAGAAAGAAACTTTAAAGATATCTGATTTAATATCAGTTTTACTTGTGATAAGTAGAATAATTAGCTTCTCATAAAAATCGCAAACATGAGGTCCCACAGGTGCTGCACTGTACCATGAAGAAAATACAATACATGAAGTGTTTCCATGCCCTTATGCCGCCCAAAATATTGGTAACGAGCATCAAGCCAATTATAGACACGACGGTGTCATGGATGTGGTCGAAGTCGTGCTTGTAGAAGAGGCTATGGTCAAGGTCGTGAAAGTTGGTAAAGGTACGTGATATTATCAAAAAGAATATGCTCCTGAAGCATCTTCATCAAAGGGTAATGAAAAGAAAATCGTCCAAAATGGTCCTACGGGGCCATTGTAGAGGTCCATTTCCATCTGTTGTAGAGGTGGCATGACAAGTCATTGGGAAAAGGAGTGTTGTACTGCCAAACATCTGGTTGAGTTGTACCAGGCTTCCCAGAAAAAAAGGGGAAGAACATGGAGACTCATTATATTGAAGACGCCTCCCCTTATATCCAACCTGGATTGTCTCTGGCTTCATCATAGATGATGAATTTGGAATTAATGACAAAAACAACTAAGTACAAAAAGTTATCTTTAATGTAATATATCATGCAAAATATCTCATTGTGCTATTTATTTCCTTATCAAGCATTGTATCATTTCGGTTTACCTACTTTGATGCAATATAGTGTGATGTATTATAAATATTTTTTTGGTTGGTTTGTTAATTTTACTTTTGTTATGTTTGAAGACATGAGCATGGATAAAAATTCATCAAGTGAGAAGGAATGGATGTCTAGGAGACATCGCCACAACCCACACCATACTGAAGTATAAAGAATATTTTACACAATTGACATTATTGGAAGCAAATGTCAACACAATTTCAGGTGCGATAAAACTTATCGAAGGCTCTGGAAGAGCTTGCCTTTTTCTTCTGAATGGAACAAAAATATTGATCAATGATGCATTATATTTGAGTAAATCTCTAAGAAACTTATTAAGTTTCAAATATTTGCATCCAAAATGGATTTCATATAGAAAACGTGAATGAAAATGACGCTTAATATTTGTGCATCACAAAACAAGTTTCTGGGAATAAAAATGTCCTTGAAAAATTTCCAACCCATTCTACAGGACTACTCATACGTACATAACTCCAATAGAAATAATAGTAACATCTGATAAACGATCAAATACTAGAGGATGTTTACATTATGATATATATCGATTGGGTCCACCCAGATCCAGGTCATGGGATGATGCATAAAATAGTTAAAAGCTTAACTGGACATCCACCAAAGAATGTGAAAGTCCTTAAAACATTGATTTCAACTGTAGAGGTTGCTCACTTGGTAAATTAATTACCAGACCCTCTAAGAATAAGATTGCAAATGAGAATCCAACATTCTTGGAACGAATACAAGGTGATATTTGTGGACCAATAGCTCACCATGTGGACCATTTCGATACTTTATGATATTGATTGATGCATTAACACGATGGTCACATGTAAGCCTTTTATCAGCAAGAAATACAGGTTTTACTAATCTCTTGGCTCAAATTCTAAAACTACGAGCCCAATTCTCATACCACACAATCAAATGAATCAGACTTGATAATGCTGGTGAATTTACATCTCAAGTATTTGATGACTATTGTATGTCAATTGGGATTACCGTGGGATTATCATGTGGCTCATGTTCATACATAAAATGGTCTTGGTGAATCACTACATTAAGAGGCTAAAACTTATAGCCAGACCATTACTAATGAAGTCCAAACTACCATCATCTTCTTGGGGACATGCAACTGCATGCAGCAAAATCTGGTCCGACTAAGACCCCACTGCATATCACAAACATTCTCCGTTAAAAGTTAGTAATTGGTAAAGAGCCACATATATCCCACTTAAGGGTCTCTGGATGTGTAGTTTATGTTTCAATTGCTCACCATAACGCAAAAAAATGGTCCCCAATGAACATTGGAAATTTATGTTGATTATGAATCTCGATCTATAATCAAATATCTTGAACCAACAATTGGGACCTGTTTAACACAAGATTTGATGATTTCCATTTTAATGAAAAGAATTTCCAAATCTTGGTGGACAAAAGAACAAAGAGATCACATGGAATGCCCCAATATTATCTCATCTTGATCCAAAAACAAAGATATGTGAACAAGAAGTGCAGAAAATAATACACTTACAAAGTGTGGCAAATCAATTGCGATTTATTTACGGACACAAAGAAAGTGAGAAAATCACATATGTCAGCTGCAAATTCCCCTGAAAATAAGAAATTTCTTCAGAGCAACTTGGTAAGCTTCCTTCAAATGAGGTTACAGTATGCCGAAACGTGGTAGTCACTTGGCTCAAAAGACCTAAAAGCACGAAAGAATAGGTTATAAAATTGTGCAGTTAACCCCACACCGATGTCCCATTAAAGGGGAAAACACGACAAAAATAAAGATATTAAAGATAACTAAAAAAAATCTTGAGAGTATCCGTGACGAAGATAGAAGTGTTGATAATTATGAAATCTTTGTTAATTATGTGTCCACTGGAATATTGATATGAGCTTATTATATGGTATTAACTAGCGACTATTAGCTTAGGGTTAGTGGTGTTTAGGTCCTTATTGAGTGGTATTCCCCGAATCCGGTATGGTGTTCATTTATGGATTTGCAGGAAGCTCATAAGCGTTATTTTGTGGCTTATACAGAGATCCCATTTGTACTCACTTTTAGTGCACTTGGGACGGAGCTAGAGAGAATGATACCACTCCTACACCCATTGAGAAGCCTAGAGGCAAAGCCGAGCTGCCTCGAAGCTTGTAGAAGACCAAAGACCAGTTCGAGAGAAGGCCTCACGACCGAGAGGAGTGTCACGACCGAGCCGAGCCACAGAGAAGAATTCGCGATCGAGACCCAAAAGACGTGATCGAGATTTTGCCTCAGTAGACATTTCGCGATCGAGAATCCATATTCGCGATCGCGACTTCCGCCGACTCTGAGAACTGGGGCCATTCGCAATCGAGAATCACCATTTTCTACCACGAACTGCGGACGCTGGACCGGCCAATTACTTATTTTTGGCCGAAATCTGATCTACTTTTCCGTATTTTATTATTTCTTTTTAGTTATTTTATTTTCCTATCATTAGTACTATATAAACCTTTAGTTTTTAGGTTAAAAAGGATATTATGTTCACTTTTACAATTCATCCTTAGAAATTCTGCAGCCAAGAAGAAAGCTTACACCTTTGTGCCATTTTCACCTTCATCCTTGGTTAGTTTTCATCATAATTATGTATTGCTTTCTCTTGGCTATGTCTGGCTAAGTTCCTATTAGTTCACTCTTAGGTTGAGGCCATTATTCTAAGAAATGTTTGTGAGAATTCTTATGTTATTGTTCTAAGTTTAATTCAGAATTGTTTTATGATCTCTTGTGCTTTATTGTCATTGTTGGTATTGATTTTATCTAGGTTGCAAACTAGGTTGATTATTATTCATTCATATTGCTAGGCTTGATAATCCGATTTGAAAAGTCTTGTCTTTTAGGTAGCAATCAGAATTAGCATAGACTATTTGCGAGTGCTTCTTTTGTAGAGATTATAAACATATGTCGAGTATCGGTGATTTGCCAATGGTATTGCATATGCCTACTTGTCTTTGATCTTTATGCTGTTGCGCTTTTCAACCTTAGGATTTCTTTGTTTATTGCTTAGAACAAGGGTTTCTAGGACTATTTGGACTAGTTGCTAATTACGAACAAAGAGTAGGACAATTAGATTAGATAAGTAAGACTATAAGATTAATAGAATTCAATGATGAACTTTCCATAAGAATAATGCGCTGATGCTAAAAGAGTGAGATTTCCATCATTATAAGTTTACAAGTCCAACAATTTACGTTTTATTATTGCTCGATAGACAACAACATTCAAAACCCCCTAGTTACTACTAGGTAACATAATAGAAACAAGCTATCGTTGTGACTCTCTTGGGATTCGACTCCGACTTACCACTTTACTAGTGGATTGTTTAGTTTGATTATCTTTGATAGGAAACAACGACCGTTTTACGCCTGTCAAATTTTGGCGCCGTTGCCGGGGAGCCAACTGTTATAGTTTGTTTCTTTTTGTGTTATCTTGGTGTGGACCTATCTTATGGTCCACACTCGCGCCACTAATTCAGATTTACTTGATTTCATTCCAGAGATAGAGCGGACGCATCTACATAATCTGCGAGAATCTCTACAAAATCTAGTGATCGAATCGATGGCGGCTAGAACGTTGCACGAGCTTACGGACCCTGATTTGACGCAACAACATTTAGGAGTGACGCTGCCTGCCCTGAATGCCCGCGTCACGTTCGAACTAAAGACCGGATTCATCAATTCTCTACCAAAATTTCATGGTTTGGTTGGGGAGGACTCGATCATGCATCTTAGTGAGTTCCACGACATCTGTAGCTGCAGTAAGCCGAGTAACGTCATTGATGAGCAAATCAAGATGAGAGCTTTCGGTCTTACGCTGAAAGACATCGTGCGTCAACGGTATTATTTGCTACCCACCGGAAGTATCGACACATGGGAGAAACTTCACAAAGCTTTCCTCAACAAGTATTTCCCATCCAAGAAGGCGGTTGCGTTGAAAAGAGCTATTGCAATGGTGGAACAGCAGGACGCTGAGACGCTGTATGACTACGTTTAAAGGTTCTCGAGACTGTGTGCTAGCTGCCCTTTCCATGGGTTTGAGGAGAAAGACTTGGTAACCCACCTCTATAATGGTTTACTAGACAATGAAAGGAGGTTAGTTGACGCTGCGTGCAACGGGAGTGTGCTGAATTTGACTCCCGCCGAAGCTAGAGCGCGACTAAATGAGATTGCTGAGGGAACAAGAAGTTTTGGAAGGACTTATACGAGGAAAGTAGTGAACGTTATGGATTCCGGAGAACCCGGATGGAAGAGTGAAATAGCTGAACTGAAGAGTATGATCAAGAACATCACCATCGGAAATCAGAAACCTGTGAGATTATGTGGTATTTGTGCGGACTAGAGTCATCCTACCGACATGTGCCCGCAACTCCAGGACCAGACTATCGCTGAAGTACATGCTGCGGGAGGGTTAGGACCTCCTAGACCTCGTTTTGAGAACAACAAAAACTACAATCAGCGAGAGAACAACAATTACAATCCGAAAGGTAATGATCATCCCGGTTTTAGATGGGCAGACACGTCTGGGGCGTTGAATCGACAATACCCATACAACAACCAATACCGCGCCCCATATCAACCGAAATCCGACGAACCATCTATGAGGGAAATGCTCGAGTCCTTGACCAAACACTTCACCACCCATGTTCAAACAACCGAGTCCAGCATACGCAACCTAGAGAAACAGGTCGCGCAAATAGCGGAGGCGGTAAACAATTTGCAACAGCAGAATTCGGGGAAGCTTCCATCGCAAACTGTCACAGCTCCGAGGGAGAATGTAAGTGTCATTATGATTAGCGGAGGACAGTCATTCGATGAAAAGGTAGAGGAGGAGAAGCTGGAAAAGGTTCCTGAGCCAGATTCTCAACCGCGAAAAGAGATTCTCGACCGCGACTTGGTCTCAGTAGAATATTCTCTATCGCGACTTTTGATTCTCGACCGAGATGACGGTACCCAAAATTCCGAAAATTCATTCGACGAGGATATCGTCCGTGACTCGACTTCTCGACCGTGAATCAGCTCCAGTTTACAGAATCTCGACCGCGATTCTCCCCCTTGACAGCTACTAGAAACCAACGTCCGCGACTACAAAGATATTTTCAAAACGCTCAGTAAGTGTAAGGTGAATATCCCGCTGCTCGAACTTCAAGAATGTTCCTTGCTACGCTAAACATTTAAAAGAACTTTGCTCGAAGAAGAAAAGTGAGAAGCTACAAGGAAGGAAGAAAGTCTTAAGTAAGCGAAAGAGTTTCAGCGGCCATCCAAAGAAAGATAGCTCCCAAGCGCTCGGACCCAGGGATGGTGAGTATTCCATGCACCATAGGAAAAACGAAAATCGATAAGGCCATGCTAGATCTAGGAGCATTTATTTATGTTTTACCTTATTTGTTGTATAAATCATTATAACTAGGTTCCATGAGTAGGACAGGGATAGTGCTTCAATTAGCTGACGGGTCTACGATTTACCCGAAAAGGGTTATTCGAAGATGTGTTGGTTATGGTCGAGGACCTTTTATTCCCTGCTGATTTTTATGTACTCGATGACTTTCACGATACTCAAGCTGTACCGGTTATACTAGGTAGACCCTTTATGAGGACAACTAAAACAAACATACATCTAGATACCGGGGCACTTACGTTCGAGTTAGACGGGGGATTTTGTCAATTATTATATATATGAGACTACGATAAAATCCCTGAATGACGGCTCGGTATTTTGTGTTGCGGATGTTATCGAACCTAAAAAATAGGCTCGCATGTTGTTTTGGGCAGTAGCCCCACCTCACTAACTACCCAGGTAAAGAAACCTGCTAAAGCTATTGTGCAGGGTACGAAAAAGGCGAAAACAAAACCCGAAGGGAAGTCCAAGTGTGGGGAGAGTAAGGCGCAAAAGAAGCCCAAGCAAGTGTGGGTGGTCAATGAAGAGAATGGTCTAAGGTTCAAACTTTTCCATCCATGGTTCAAGAAAATGCTTTTAGATGATGCGATCCGGAAGGGGTCGAAAACGATAATTGAGCTAGACTACGTCGTGCCGCGACGTTAACTAAGGCGCTTGATCGGGCAACCCGAGGGATTTTCTGTAACGTTAATCCCTTTCTTTTGTTTTGTTTTAAATGTTTTTGTTTCAAGAAAAATCACGGGACCATCATGTAGAAAGCAATCAGAGGCCGAAAACGCAAAAAAATCAGCTTCAGCTACAAAATTCGCGATCGCGAATGTCTATTCTCGATCGCGACCCGTCCCGATAAAAACAAAATTATTTTCACCTCAACTCTTTTTCCCTACCCCTTTTCTTGGCCGGCCCTAGCACCATAATTAACGACCGAGAATTTCGGCCCCCTCCATTGTTCTTCTTCTCCTTTTTCTTTCCCAACCACAAATCCCCCATTCTTCCTCCAAATCTCAAGCTTTCTCCCTTCATTTCATCCCAAATCTCCATCAACACACCCTCACCATCATTCTCTTCATCAATTTCACCTAAAACCATCCCAATTTCTCCAAAATCTACCAAGAACCCTAAATCCCCAATTCCTCAAATATCCTCCAAATCTAGCTTTTCCTCCACCAATTAACCACCAATAGACCGTCTTTGTGCCATACATTCCAGATTTGAGGCGGTGTTCGAAGAGGAGGCCAAACGGAGGCACCACGAGCGAATCAAGGGAGAAGATCTCGGCCGTTCTTCCGCTGTCTCGACCGAGACTCAGCAGTCTCGACCGCGAATCATCCCAGTTCATCAACCCCGATCTCTACGAGTCTCGACCGCGACACTGCTTTCTTGACCGCGACTTCGTCCCAGTTGAGAATTCTTGATCGCGACTCATTGCTTCTCGACCGCGAATTTCCCCAGTAGAGCTTTCTTGACCGCGAGTCTTCAGTCTCAATCGCGACTTCGACGCAGTTTCGTCGATTCAGGTATCTTCTGAGCGGTCAATCTTGTTCATTTGTGGCTTTGGCCACTATATTTTTGCTGGGATTTTAGTTTGTGTGTGTGAAATGGCACCAAGAGGCAAAGGGAAACGCTGATGACCATGCTCAAATCGTAAACGACAAGGGTGTTGTCCAGACTCGGTTTCTGGACATGAGCCTGCTACACAGCATGCACTTGAGCCTGCTACACAGACAAGGGTGTTGTCCAGACTCGTAAACGACAAGGGTGTTGTCCAGACGCGGTGAAAGAGTGGTGGTGGAGAGGTTCAGGAGAGGCGTACGACTTCGGGCGCACCGCGGACACGTCAGTTGCTTTTCCATAGTGACGCCTCATCCACAAGGTGGTGGCAATGTGCTTCGGGAACAAGGTTGAGAACAACAAAATCTCGATCCACCAGTTGTTCCTTATGTACGCATTCTCTTATGAGTGCGAGTTCTTCGTCCCCGATTGGCCGACTCAGCTCGTGCGCACCTGCTATGAGTCATGGAAGGCGCATTCTGGCGACATCGTTGTAGGAGGGATGATTACTCTCCTTGCTATTGAGGCTGGCTGCCCCCAACGCTATCAGCCCATCCGGGGGAGCTTTCTGTACGACGAGCAGTGGTGTCAGCGGAACTTATGGCTGAGGAGGAGATGGTATGCAGCTCATATACTTATACGGGCGAGGATTTCAGATCACATCCCGCGAGAGGAGCCCGTCATTTCGGCTCGTGGTCTGACATGTACATCGCACCAGACGTCATCCCAGCAGGTCAGCACTTCCCTATCCTGGTCCAGCTCCAGCCCCTGCTCCTGCTCCAACGCTGTCTTACACGACCGCCCCTCCATTCGTCCCCGCGCCTGAGCATACACACTCATACTCCGACGCCGGCGCGAGCGGTTCTGGATCCCATAGCTACTCGGACGAGATGTACTGGCGGAATCGTAATGGCTTATCAGGTGGGCCAGATTACAGAGGCGATTGGAGAGATGCGGACGACACAGCAGGCGCTCGCACAAAACCAGGAGAGGTTCCAGGCTGACAAGTCGAGCCTACGAGAGGAGATCATGCGCGATCAGGAGTACCAGCACCAACAGTGGGTGTACCAGAGGCAGCCATGGGAGTAGTTCCGAGCAGCCTACCCCGATCCACCACCAGGTGATGATGAGGATGACTACGACGATGATGATGACGATGATGAGGCCACCGATGATGACGGAGATGATGATGATGATGCTGAGGAGTGATTGTGGTACCTTGTTCCGCTTCCCTTTTTATGATTTCCTCTTTTGCTGCATTGAGGACAATGCGCTATTCAAGTGTGGGGAGAGGATTTGACGTACCGAGGAGGAGGTTTATGGTGCTGATTTTTATTTTTCTCTTGCTATCCTGTTACTATTTTATCTTTTTAGAGTCTTTGATGAACTGTTTTAGTTGGTTTTCGATTGGGTCTGTACCAGGATTTATGCTGTTTGAACATTTAGTTTAAAGAAAAAAAATCAGAAAAACCCATGGAGAGTAAAAAAGGAATGGATCAAAAAGGGGGGCTCCAATAAAAATTTTAAAAAAAATCAGAAAAAATGAAAATTAAAAAGAATAAAAACCAGGCAAGTAAAATTAAATAAAAAGGAAAAGGTTGGTACCTGAAAAATAAAAAGAATAGAAAAGAAAAGTTCCTACCACTTAGATTTTGGTGAAAACCCGAAGGGGACCGGAATTACTTTGTTTTGTGATTGATTTTATTGATTGCATATCTATTGGCTCGGAGACATAAGAAGGGAGTTGAAGGATGTCTCGGATTTTAGGATTCACCAATGAGGTATAAGGAGTTAGTTTAGCCTTTTATCTCTTTATGAGCTTATTGTTATCCACACTTTGCATGCTTACCATTCCACTAGTTCATTAGTTTTGCTACATTTATCGACGGTTGTGTTAGATCCTAGGATTAGATTTCTATTTCTTGGAGTTTGATGCATATTGTGTGGTTGTACTATGCATATTTTGAATTAGGATTGGTGGTTGTGATTTGTGGGTGTTTGATATTATCTAGTGGTTTAGGACATTACTCGAAGAGGAGGAATAAGAAGTGTATAAGCGTGTGAGAGACTCGATTTTATCTTTATTATGTCATATTTATGTACCCTTACCCTTAGAGGAGATTAGGATTCCACATGTGCTTAAACGCACACCACTTGGTTCGATTATTGCTATTGTATTGGAGTGGTGACATCTAAAGTGGATAAATAAGGAGGGTTTTGGGTAGGACATCTCGGAGACATAAGGAGATAGATCGGAGTTAGGATAGTGCTCGATACACTAGGAGTTTGAAATATAGCCGCTAGCAAACTTTCTCTACACTTACTGTAGACCTTTGTGCTTATATAGGAGGAGTGAGTTTTATTTTGCTTAATCGAGGACGAGCAAGGTTTAAGTGTGAGGAGGTTTGATAGGAGCTTATTATATGGTGTTAACTAGCGACTATATTAGCTTAGGATTAGTGGTGTTTAGGTGCTTATTGAGTGGTATTCCCGGAATCCGGTACGGTGTTTATTTATGGATTTGCGGGATGCTCATAAGCATTATTTTGTGGTTTATTAAGGAAATCCCGTTTGTACTCACTTTTAGTTCACTTGGGACGGAGCTAGAGAGAAGGATACCACACCTACACCCATGAAGAAGCCTAGAGGCAAAGACGAGCTGCCTAGAAGCTTGTAGAAGACCGAAGACCAGTTCGAGAGAAGGCCTCACGACCGAGAGGAGGTGTCACAACCGAGCCGAGCCACAGAGAAGAATTCGCGATCGAGACCCCAAAGTCGCGATCGAGATTTTTCCTCAGTAGACATTTTACGATCGAGACTCCATATGGAGTCTCGATCGCGATCGCTAATATGGAAGTCGCGATCGTAAATATGGAGACTCCATATGGAGTCTCGATCGCGATCGCTAATACTGCAGACGCTGGATTGACCCAATTACTTATTTTTGGCCGAAATCTGATCTATTTTTCCCTATTTTATTATTTCTTTTTATTTATTTTATTTTCTTATCATTAGATACTATATAAACCTTTAGTTTTTAGGTTAGAAAGATATTATGTTCATTTTTACAATTCATCCTTAGAAATTCCTCAGCCAAGAAGAAAGCTTCCACCTTTGTGCCATTTTCACCTTCATCCTTGGTTAGTTTTCATCATAATTATGTATTGCTTTCTCTTGGCTATGTCTGGATAAGTTCCTATTAGTTCACTCTTAGGTTGAGGCCATTATTCTAAGGAATGTTTGTGAGAATTCTTATGTTATTGTTCTAAGTTTAATTCAGAATTGTTTTATGTTCTCTTGTGCCTTATTGTCATTGTTTGGTATTGATTTTATCTAGGTTGCAAACTATGTTGATTATTATTCATTCATATTGCTAGGCTTGATAATTCGATTTGAAAAGTCTTGTCTTTTAGGTAGCAATCAGAATTAGCATAGACTATTTGCGAGTGCTTCTTTTGTACAGATTATAGTATCGGTGATTTGCCAATGGTATTGCATAGGCCTGCTTATCTTTGATCTTTATGCTGTTGCGCTTTTGAACCTTAGGATTTCTTTGGTTATTGCTTACAACAAGGGTTTCTAGGACTATTTGGACTAGTTGATAATTACGATCAAAGAGTAGGACAATTGGATTAGATAAGTAAGACTATAAGAATAATAGAATTCAATGATCAACTTTCCATAAGAATAATGCGCTGATGCTAAAAGAGTGAGCTTTGCATCATTATAAGTTTACAAGTCCAACAATTTACGTTTTATTATTGCTTGATAGACAACAACATTCAAAACCCCCTAGTTACTAGGTAACATAATAGAAACAAGCTATCGTTGTGGCTCTCTTGAGATTCGACTCCGACTTACCACTTTACTAGTGGATTGTTTAGTTGGATTATCTTTGATTAGAAACAACGACCATTTACGCCTGTCAAATATAATGGAATAGAAAAGAGATTGTGACTAATGAAATATGTGCATACCCCTTCTCCACTAAAATAGTGATAGACAGTGATGACATTGAGCCAAAAAGTATTGAAGAATGTCGTCGTAGACACCACTGACCAAATTTGAAAGAGGCTATACAAGTTGAACTAAGATCGCTTGAAAAACGAGAAGTTTTTGTTCTAATAATACCCATATCAATGGGAAGAAAACCAGTAGGCTATAAATGGGTATTTGTAAAAAAAAGATATGAGAAAAACGATATTGTCAGATATAAGGCAAGACTTGTAGCTCAAGGATTTTCTCAAATACCTGGGATACATTATGAACAAACATATTCTCATGTAGTTGATGCAACCAAATTAAGATTTTTAATTAACCTAAATGTGACAAAGGAACTACATATGCGACTTATGGATGTAATTATCACATATATTTATGGATCACTTGACAGTGGTATCTATATGAAAGTTCCCGAAGGATTGAAACTACCAGAAAGATATAGGGCAATGCCTCGAGATATGTTATCAAAAAAGCTACAAAGATCATTATATGGTCTAAAGCGGTCCGGAAGAAGTGGTACAATAGGCTTAGTGAATACCTTACAAAAGAAGGTTACAAGAACGATGCAATTTGTCCATGGTTTTTTATCAAGCAATCCAAACATGGATTTGTTGTTATTGCAGTATATATAGATGATTTGAACATTATCGTTAAAACTGATGAACTTGAGAATTTTGCAAAATACTTAGAAAAAGAATTTGAAATGCAAGGTTTGGAAAGAACCAAATTCTGTCATGGTTTACAAATTGAGCATTTCAAAGATCGAATATTTATCCATCAAACTAATTACACCGAGAAGGTAATGAAAAGATTTTATATGGACAAAGCACATCCGTTAAGTTTTCCTATGGTCGTTCACTCACTAAATATCCATGATGGCCAGCTTCGACCTTCTGAATAGGACAACAAAGTACTTGTTCTTGAAGTACTATATTTGAGTACAATTGGTGGATTAATGTACCTAGCAAATGATACTAGGCCGGATATTGCCTTTTGAGTGAACTTATTATCAAGATATAGCTCACTACCAACAAGGAGATATTGGAACGGAATTAAGCATGTATTCCAATACCTATGTGGTACCACATACCTCGATTTGTTTTACCATAAAATACAAATGATGCTCTTGTCGGATACGCAAATGCATGATACTATCAGATCCACATAAAGCAAAATCTTAGTATGGTTATGTCTTCACCTTACGGAGATAAATCCATATCATGAAAATCAACAAAGCATACAATGACAACAACATCGTCAAATCACGCAAAATTAATTATTCTTTACTAAGCAAGAAGAGAATGAGTGTGTTTGAGGTCAATGATTGGATATATTCAAAAGAAATGCAAGATGAATACAATCACTAATAGTCCATCCAAGATAAATGAAGATAATTCTACATGCATCACACAAGTAAAGGAGGCTTATATCAAAGGTGATCAGACACAGAACATTTCACCAAAGCTCTTCTCAACCCATGATTTAGAGAAAGAAGGCATGATTGACGTCCAACAAATTCGATCATGCAAAAATCTTTCAAACTTGTTCATAAAGTCATTAAATCCCAAGAAGTTTAAAGAGCTTGTGTACAAGATCGGGGCGCGAAGATTTCAAGAGATACATTAAGTTCAGGGGGAGGATTGTACTCGTTGCACTCTTTTTCCCCTTGATCAGGTTTTTATCTCATTGAGTTTTTTCTTACAAGGTTTTTAATGACGCAGAAGCATCAAGGGTACAACCTAAAATAAGTTTACCCTGCTCATATTTTGAAGATGTCATATTCTTATGTAAAAGCTGAATATTCGAGGGGGAATTTTGTAGATAGTTAGATGAATAATTCACCTTACTCTATGGTTACGGTAAATGGCTCTTAAGCCTTTCTAAGGGGTACAAAGCTTACACGGGAACCAAATGTTTTTACTATAAATAACCATGTATCATTAAGGAAAACATATTGAAGAAATAAGAACTTCTTAAATTTCTTCAAATCCACAACAGTCACAACAAAATAGCCTTAAAAGACGCAAAATTTATACTATTTTTTGATACAATGAAAAGATAGAACGACATATCTAGCTTGGCGTTTGGACCATCGTGAAATATATTTTAGAATGAGAGCAACAAGCTCTAAATCGTCCATTCAAAGAGACCCAATATTGAAGATATTCATCTTGACGATGCGATCCGTTACCTGATTAATCTCACAGTAATTAGAGAAGATTAATTCCCCACGGGCAAGTCACAGTGCCATTCATAATGTTAATCATACTAGAGATAGGAAAATATCATCCTTGGGATTGCCATGTATATTAGTAATGTATATATAGATATAAGAGAGAATAATTAAAAAAGAAATAAATAATTAATTTATCCTATACAAGAATCTATGTGTATCCTAACATCCCCCTGTAGTCGTAACCGGAGTGTCACAGAGGATGGGACTATCACGAAAATCATAGAACAGAGCTGATGGCAATCCCTTTGTGAAAATGTCCGCGTATTGATGCGCAAATGGAACATGTATTACCCGAGCCGTACAGAGGGCAACCTGTTTGCAAACAAAGTGTATGTCTATCTTGATGTGCTTGATTCGTTGATGCTGAACTGGGTTTGAGGACACGTAGCCGGTGCTAATGTTATCACAATACACCACCGTAGCTCGTGGAACGGGGAAACCGAGCTCGGTCAGGAGTGTACGAATCCAGCAATAATCGGCCATGGCGTTTGTAACCACCATGTATTCTGCTTCTGCACTTGAACGGGATACCGTTTGCTGTCATTTCGATGACCAACTGATGAGATTGGCACCCAGGTAGACGCAGTAACCCGAAGTCGAACGTCGTGTGGTTGGACACCCGGCCCAATCCGCGTCGGAGTAGGCAGTTAGGTTGTCAAAAGGAGAGTCAGAGATGCACAAACCTAAATGCATTGTACCTTGAATGTATCGTAGAATACGCTTCATTGCATTAAAGTGACCTTCCCGAAGATCATGCATGTGAAGACAAACCTGCTGTATGGCATAGGCAATATCAGGTCGCTTAAGCGTGAGGTACTGCAAGCCACCGGCTAGGGATCGGTACAAAGTGGGGTCGCTGAATGATGTGCCGGTATTAGACGAAAGCTTGTTACTTGTATCGACGGGTGTTGAGCTCGCATTGCAGCTGGTCATCCCGACACGAGTAAGCAGTTCGTGGACATATTGTGTTTGTCTTAAGTGTAGGCCAGTCGGGTTGGTCCGGACGACTATCCCTAAGAAGTAGTGCAGAGGGCCGAGGTCGGACATGGCGAATTCACGGCTGAGTTGGTCAATGATGCGACGAAGAAGTTCGCGACTTGATGTCGTAAGTATGATGTCGTCAATGTAAACAAGGAGGTATTCTTTTGATGTGTCGTTGACCTGTATGAAGAGAGAAGGACCGGCTTTACTGCTTTGGAAACCCATGCGACGGACAAAACTCGCGAAACGTTGGTACCAAGAACGCGGGGTTTGTTTCAAGCCCTAGAGAGCCTTGTTTAGCTTGCAGACATGACCGGGAAACTCTATGTTGATGAACCCGGGAGGCTGCTGACAATAGACAACTTCATTGATCGTACCGTGTAAAAACGCATTCTTGACATTAAGCTGATTTATCGGCCATTTTTGGCGCACTGCAATACTCAGAATGGTACGAATTGTTGTCGGCTTGACCACTGGTGAAAATGTTTCGTCGAAGTCAATGCCTTATTGCTGCGATAAACCACGCGCGACCCTAATTGTCCGTCATCCCGAATTTGTGTCAGAATAGCCATTGTCCTGAAACCACATTTGCATTGGCATATTTGGTTACAAGATCTCAAGTCCTATTTTTAATTAAAGCATCATACTCATCTTTCATTGAATTAAACCATTGTGGACAATTTAGGGTTGATTTGTGTGATTTTGGTAAAGGTGTGTGTAGGGAATTTAAATTAAAAATTGTTTTTGGTTTTGTTATCCCTACTTTTGCACGTGTAGTCATATTATGTGTGTTTGTTTGGATGTGGGGAGCAGGCCGTTTAGAGGTAGCAGCAGGGGTGACGTGGCACGTAGGGATAGGTGGAGATTGGTCTTGTGTTGACCGGATCCGGGTTGTTACGGAAGTGGGAGACTAATATTTTGTAGGGACCGCAGATTATGTGGTGGAGAAACTTGGGGAATAAAAGTTGAATGTGGTGGGGTCCGGCTATTGGTTGTTGGGATACTAGGAATATTATTGTTATTTGTTCGAAAAAATTGGGAGGGGGTATATTATGGGTAGAGGTCGGCCGAAATTGTGGAATAGGAGTAGGTGGGGCCGCCGAATTCGTTGCTACAAAGTCATGGATATTAAATGTACTTGTATCATTTTTATTAAAATATTTGTACGGAAATTTAAACTCATGAAAAATGACATGTCTAGAAATTATTACCTTTCGCGCTTCCAGATCGAGGCAGCGGTAACCCTTATGTGACGGTGCATAGCCGAGGAGAATGCATGGACGGGTTCGTGGTTGGAGTTTTTTTAGTGGTGGCAATGAGGTTCGGGTAGCATAGACAACCGAAGACACGGAGGTGGAGTAGGATGGTGGGAGACGAAAGAGTGACTCATGTGGGGTCTTCATGTTTTGCGTTTTTGTGGGTATCAAATTGAGGAGATATGTGGCTGTGGTGAGTGC